>NC_090266.1:623140742-623444546 GCF_040414725.1 Anabrus simplex | reverse complement strand
TCTGTGTCGGTGCGACGTAAAGCCCCTAGCAAAAAAATAATAAAGGAAAAAAGTTTGTAAAATGTGGAGACAGCCGTGAAGAGACCTTCCGTGGTTGAAGAAGAACGTCTATCGGGGATATCACATCGTGCCACGAATCGCCAATTCATCCGTCAGTGGACAGGTATTAATAGCAGTGGTGAAATACTAACGACGAGTGAGCAGCTTCTTAGGGAAGGAGAATGATACTTCGGTGAATTACTAGCGGGTGAAGGAATATCATACTCAGAACTGAATGAGAAGTTGCAGGCAACGGAAAGCTTCTGAAACTGTACAGCACCTCCAATCTCCTATAACGAAGAAGGATATCGAATTTGTCTTACGAGCGACGGCTGCCAACAAGAACCCGGGAGCAGATTCCATTCCCTATGACTGGTACAAACATTTCTGGGATGTAGTACGAGATGACCTAACCAAAATGTTGAATTACATCTTTCACAATTAAGCAACACCTACATTTACGGAAGGCATACTAATTTCATCCCTAAGAAAACTATGGCTACTGGCATCACAGACGATCGACCAATCACTATCCTTAACAATGACTACAAATTGCTTACCAAAGTACTAGCAAACAGGGTTAAAAACATACTTCCAATTATTATAGGTGCAGGACAAACATGTGCCGTCATCATCTACAACGTTTCTGTGATAACAGATCTTATCTTATACTTTTCAGAAAGAGCAAACACAGGGTCTCCACTCTTAAATATACATTTCAGTAAAGCCTTTCACAGAGTCGCCCATGAGTACCTGTGGAGAGTTCTGCAGTATATTCGATTTCACAACGCCCTGATTCAGTGCATTCAAAGACTGTACAAAACTGCCTACTCCAGAGTTTTGATAAATGTTTTTCTTATTCCATTAGAGTCCGGCTCCATGGCTAAATGATCAGCGTGTTCGCCTTTGGTCACAGGGGCCTCGGGTTCGATTCCCGGCAGGGTCGGTAATTTAACCATAATTGGTTAATTTCGCTGGCACGGGGCTGGGTGTATGTGTCGTCCTCATCACCATTTCATCCTTATCATGACGCGTAGGTATTCTACGGTTGTCAGATCAAAAGACCTGCACCTGGCGAGCCGAACTTGTCCTCCGACACTCCCGGCACTATAAGCCATACGCCATTTTATTATCCCATTAGATACCCGTACGAAAATACATCCAAGAGGACTGTCCCTTGTCAACGGTTCTATTTGTTTTGGCCATTGAACCCTTAATTCGTGACCTTGATAAAAATCTTAGAGGTTTTATATCAATGGTGTAAAGGTCAACTTCTCCAAATCATGTATAATGACGTTCTCTGAACCAGCCGACACAGAAAATTCACATGAGCTAGGAATACCAATTACCGGCAAGTGAAAAATTTTGGGAATAAGTTTCTTTCCTATCGTAAAAGATAGTGCACTCTTAAATATATATTTCAGTAAAGCCTTTGACAGAGTCACACATGAGTAGCCTTCCTGCGCCGAACGTGATATGCCAGTGGTTGGAAATGGCAGCTGGGTTCTTCTTATGGTCCTGATACCGTTATAAAATTCGATGATATCAATTAAATATGTCAGAATACCGTGGTGGCCTGGAGCTTGTAGTTATCGAAAAAAAATGTGCTGCCTTGCTGACAAAAATTATTCGGTTTGCTCAGTTAGCACTAGGTGAGGAATTTGATACAGCCTACATTAACTTCCGTGCATCTGGTTCGTATCGTCGTCTAATTCTAAAAAGGCAAGCCTTCTTCAAGAAAGAATTAGCTATAATCGAAAGAATAACAACTAATAAAGAAAATGACCACACAGCCTATAAATCCAAAGCTATATACCTTTTACTAATGCAGGAACGGTCATTCACTCCGTACATACGGATGAAACATCCATCGAGAGACTGGACGAACATACGGAAGAATTTTCGAAATAGGTCGCTTCCTCCTGAATGGCGCACGACCATGTGAGTGCGTAAATAACATTGTGCCTACAGCCGAAAATCTGAAAAGGCACGGCCAGAGTATGGATTATACTTACCAATCATGTGGTCAACTGAATACTCTGGAACATCCAATAATATCGTGTTGCAATGCAGCAGTGATATGGAGATCGAAACTCAGTGCAATCAGTAGGATTAGTAAAGGTAGGATAGACAATGAAGGTAGCAATAAGCTCCATTATTTTGAAATCAAGCAAGTGTGTACTGAGAAACTCAATTCTATTCCGTGGCTCACAGCTGGAGCAATCTACTTTAACTATAGTGATCATAACTTACAGGAACACACCTTGGCAAATTTTTGTAGAACTTATCCGTAATGAAAGGTGGAAAGTTGTGAAACAGTGTTCACTTCAGTCCGTATTTGGCATAAACTTGCATCAATTTTAAGAAGTGTTACAAGTGGCTAATGCAATTTTCTTTTTTTCCATGGAAATAGTCATAAAAATCCGAATGGAAAAGTAAAACAATGTTAGAGAAGTACAAAGTTCAGTGATTTGTACAACATTATTGTTTTTTGTGTGTGTGTTCTCTTTTTCTTATTTCTTGTATTGATTTTTTCCATTTGAAAGAATTACCTGTTATTGTAATAACGTGAGTTACACAGGACATTTAAGACATTAACGTCCGACTCGTTGGCTGAACGGTCAGCATACTGGCCTTCGGTTCAGAGGGTTCCGGGTTCGATTCCCGGCCGGGTCGGGGATTTTAACCTTAATTCCAATGGCACGGGGGCTGGGTGTTGTCTTCAACATCATTTCATCCTCATCACGACGCGCAGGTCGCCTACGGGTGTCAAATAGAAAGACCTTCACCTGGCGAGCCGAACCCGTCCTGGGATATCCCGGCATTAAAAGCCATACGAAATTTCATTTCAAGACATTAACAAACGCAAGAATATTCTTTTGTGACAAAATATATGAACGACAGTTTTCATGTTTCTGTTGTTCAATTGTACTTTTTTAAATTTTTATGTGTTTTGAGAAAACATGTTTTTTAGAATATAAATATATTCATCCTATTTTGGATATTGACATTATGGCGCTCTTTGAAACACTTACAGTGCTCATCACTCATCCTCTGTCTCTTGAAAATTATCATTGATGAATGTACTGACCAGAGGAACTGACGCAGTATAGCCATGTTGTCTGCACTCCACTTTTCCCGCTAGAGATCACGCCAACTAGTTTTTTTGCCCTTAAGAGCAACAATTTTTAATGTTCTCTTCTGCACTGCCGAGAAATCACTTTCATCTACATTGGATGTTCAGATGGGATCTAATTTGTGTCTGTCGCAAACGTTTTTAAGAGGATTAAAAGATCAATACACTCATCCTATATTGAATCCTCTCGCTCGAGCCATGGAAGTTGCTTCAGACTGCCTACTTGACAAATTAGAATGTCTTCCTCTGAATGTAGAATACCATTCCTTGTCTACTAGGCCTTACTCGCAGTCGAAATGACGAGGCAACTAGTTTTCTCTGCAAACTCAAAACCAAGTACCGATGCAATTTCGGGCACAGAACTGGGTATGATTAAGAAAATTCGCATTTTTACCTTTGTCACATCCTTGAAGCCAACTCATTGCTTACTCATTTCAGTAGCTACGTGAGAATCAGAACATATTAACGGACTTTCAAGTCATATATGACAAGATTTTTTCCATTTACCTGCCGGATGTTCATATCCTCGCTACATGTAGAGAAATCAAGACTTCTCCTTTTTCCTGAACTTCTTCCCAATTTATTGGGGGTAGTACTTGATCGGTATTTGGCCTAATTTTACAGCCAGCTGTCCTTCCTGACGCCAACCTTATGTGCACGTATCTGTGATGGTTGGTATTGTGGTGTATTGTATGTATATGATAATACTCAGTTCTCGAGAGAGAGAAGTTAACTACAAGCAATTACATACTTCAACGCAGCTGAGAATCGAACCAGGGACTTTCTGAACCGAAGGCCAGTACGCTGACCATTCATCCAAGAAGCCAGGTATAGAGAAAGTAACACTGAAGGTAAGAAAAGCAAACTCTCCTCCGTCGATTTACGACAAATGCTATCATAATATTGACCGATCTTCAAATGGCTTTCGTGGAGGTGTTCCTCACGCTCTTTATGCTAGAAGGTAGTATCTGTTGATGACGTAATTTTTGCAAAGGTGGTATGGTTTAGGCACCGGTTTAAACTCCAAAACTCTCCCACATATACAGTAGCGCTCGTAAGTGTTTTGCCAACAGCGTTTCTCGCAATAGTTTAATTCGCGGTATTGCTTTTCCTCTTCTACAATACATAACATAAAATATGAACAACAAAAACATACACCAAATGAGACTAACCTTTTGGGGGTAGAATATTGTTTGTAACAAAATTAAATTGTGAAATTCATAGCTCATAAATGTTGTGATAAAGGCCTTTCGGTCAAATAAATCATCAAGTGTTCATGTTTGCCCGTGACAACTAATATATCGTTGCATGGCCTTTTGTTTGTATTACAGCATCACATCTAGCAAGAATGAAAGCAATAAGGGATCTAATTTTTTCTTTAGGGATTTTTTCCCAATCAGATTTCAAACTGTTAAATAACTTCACTCTATTAGTATTTGATTCTGTCCTTACACGCGTGTTCAGAAGCTCCTACATGTGTTCTATCGGAGTTAAATTCGGACTTTGACTCGGCCATGGCAAAACATTGATTTCATTCTTTTTGCACATAATCTGTTACACATTTACATTGATGTTTGGTATCATTATCATGTGGAAAACACCATTGTCGAGGCATATTTTCCACAGCATATGGTAGCATATGCTTGTCCAAAGCATTCTTGTAGTAAAGACCCTTCATTATACCATCGATGGGCGTCTACGCTCTTAGCGGAGAAGCATCCCCAGAGCATGACGTTCACACCTCCATGTTTTACAGTAGGAGTCTGGTAGCGTGGATGGTATATTTTATTTCTAGGGCGACGAACATATTGAATACCATCAGACTGCATCATATGAAGTTTTTTTCGTCACTTCGTAATACCCTAGACCAATCCTAGTGTGTCCAGTTTCGGGGCTCTTTTGCAAAGACAAGTCTCTTCCTTCTGTTGCGTGCACGTATGAAGGGTTCCTTGCAAGGGTGGTGAGATAATAAATCCTGCTCTTTTAACCAACGTTTTACAGTAGATACATGGGCATCTACTCCATAATTTTGCCTCACATCAGCAGTGAAATGTCGAGCTGTCTTTCTAGGGTCTGCTACTGATTGTCTTCTGATTATCCTATCCATTCGCTCTGTTGTTTTACGAGGTCGACCTTGTCGTCGTTTATTTTTCACATGATCTCGTACTGTGTACAGTTTTATTAAAAAAGAGTTTTTTTGCTAGTTGCTTTACGTCACACCGACACAGATAGGTCTCATGGCGACGATGGGATAGGAAAGGCCTAGGAATGTGAAGGAAGTGGCCCTGGCCTTAATTAAGGTACAGCCCCAGCATTTGTCTGGTGTGAAAATGGGAAACCACGCAAAACCATCTTCAGGGCTGCCGACAGTGGGGTTCGAACCCACTATCTCCCGGATACGAGCTCACAGCTGCGCGCTCCTAACCGCACGGTCAACTCACGCGGTAAAGACAGTTATTAGTTGTCTTGAAATGTTAAACGTACGAGCGACCTCTGCCTGAGATCTGCCCAACTGCAAGGAATATATTATTGCCTACTTGATCTCTATGGAGTACTCTATGTTTAGGACGTGGCATTGGATAAGTTACTGATTCTTAATTACCCTGCAACACAGAGAAATTCACAATTGAGAATTGTCAAAACACGTTTGAACATTCACTGCTGTGTTAATACCCATTAGAAAACATTTACTGTACCTAGACTTGTTGACTCTGCTGCGTTGCAGTAATCATTGCAACTCCCCTCCACCCTTATACAATATAGTCAGATCGTCTTGAGTTCTTGCTGCCATCGTTTGGAGGTAGAACTTACTATGCCAGAAGACATAATGACCACTACTGTACACACACACACACACACACACACTCTCTCTCTCTCTCTCTCTCTCATTACACATCCATATGCCTTTCAGCTATATTTGCATGCGATATCTCCCTCCATAGCACGAAGCATGTAGACTCATCAGGTTCTATGCAACATTGAAATTATCATCAATTGAATCTATCCAATGCTTTTTAGGTCTACCTGTTTCCTTTCTCCTCATGGTTTACTCCATTATTTTTGCAGGCTATCTATCCTCATCCATTCAGCCATCACAGAAGTGGGTTAGTGGCAAACAGCTCTATGCTGAAATTGCTGATACCTAACGAGGTGGCTACGCGGTTCGCGTTACGTAGATTAGAGCTTGAATTCGGGATACTGGATGTTCGAACCACACCGTCGGCAGCAATGAAGAAGGCTTTCACGTGGTTTTCCAGTTTTACATCTGGCTAATCAGAGATTTAAAAATGGCAGGAGGGCAGGTATGGGGTTTAAATGGTACAAGCAGCTCACCTCCATCGGGGGTGTTCCTGAAAAGAGGTGCACCACCTCGAGAGGTGGACACACGTTTACTTTATCTAACAAATAACTGCCCTGTATCTTAATTAAATTCATATTCGTTTCCTCCTCAGTCCTAGCACTTCCCAATCCCACCAAAAAACGTTAAATTACTATAAAATGGAACTCAATCTTATAATCTGTTACCTCTTCTTCTTTTCTCTCCTTCCCAAATATCGCTTATTTCCAACACAATCTCGTACTCTCCTTTACAAATAAACAAGGAACACATTTTAGAGATAAATCAATGATACCCAACCAGTTACTTTTTATTTTATTGCTGAAGATGGTTTCGATACATTTGAGATTTAGAATGCTGCAGATTGAGGATGAACGTTTCAGTCTCATCATTTGCATAAACAATAAGAAAGTCGCAGTGATGAGTAATTCAGAACGTGAGGTTAACATAACGTTATAGATGATCGCATCAGAAAGCAAACAAAGATGTGGCGCAACAGCACATCAAAGGCCGATGCCAACCAAGAAAACTGCTGCCCAGCAGGATGGCCTGCAAGTGTCACGTGGTCTGTGTGACGACATCTTCGGCCTTATTGCTCACTTCAGTTAAATCCGTTTGTGGAATCATTATCTCCAAGGTTTTATTCAAAGTGTTCTTTTCTAAGTACAGTCATCCGCCAAGTCCAAACTAGATTTCAGGGAAGTTTCTCTGCTGTAAAAGTTTCTGGATGCACAACAATCCATGCTGTATGCAATAAAGTTTCGGCTATGGACAGTGTTCAGTCCAAGAATCCAAATATCGTAGAGTTCTAATCGAAGATAAATTAGATGGCAATGCTTTCAGAGATACCTAAGGGAATTTTTGTGCTGAAAACTCTTATGGCGGCTATTGATGCGGGCTATAGCTCCTTAAAACCTAGATAAGCCTATATAGGACGGCATACGTTGTGTAGTTTTGATCTTGTTCAACTACCTTGTGGCTTGTGATATGCGTGTTAGTATCTTTGTAAAGTGTTTGTTATAGTCTGAAAGAGTTCCGGTGTTGTAGGTACCAACATGTCCGCGAACAGTGTCTGTTGACTGTGAAACAGCAAGATCTGCTCAACCGTTGCAAATCGTTTAAAAATATTACTTACTCTTATACAAACATACAACTATGTTATTGTATTTGTATACTGTTAACATATCAATGTATCATTCCATTGTGTCAGAACGTAGTTATTTCTAATTACATAGCACATATATAAGACGGTAGAATAATACATATTTTTTTGCTAGTTGCTTTACGTCGCATCGACAGACATAGGTCATACGGTGACGATGGGACAGTAAGGGGCTAGGAATGGGAAGGAAGCGGCTGTGGCCTTAATTAAGGTACAGCATTTGCCTAGTGCAAAAATGGGAAACCACGGAATCATTAACTATCCTGAAACATTATAATTTGAGACTTGTGTATATTTGCCTTACGTTCACATAATTATTTCCAAATATAGAGGCGATCCAATTCGTCCTGTGAAACGCAAACTTCCGCAGTTTCAGTTCTTAGTTGAGGATGCCACAGTTCGGGTCCCCCTTGTATGTATATGGTGTGAAATAAAACTGTAGCCAGGTGTAAATGGCTTACCATAAAAAGATCTGCAACTGGTTGGAAGCAAACGCACATAATTTACTGCTGCATTACCAGTACATCCCCTGTGTACATCTAGTACCCCTGTACTGAAAATTCATGCTCACGTGGTTTGGATTCCACGTTAAACTGGAGGTCATGTGGCCATGATCACGAAACGAAACAGTTACGTAAAGCTACAAACTCACTTGCTATCCAGCTCTGCGGGATACAATTCCGACAGCCTGGCATACAGTAATTGATACGTCATTAAGTAGTACTATCCTTGTTTCTCTCAGCGAGTGAGTGACATGTTCGCGGAGCCTGCGTCTTCATCACCGCGCAAGAAGAGCTCGGAAACTCCAAGTGAAACCCCGCAAGAAATGCGATCTTCGAATTACTCCCTCCTGCCCTTCTGTCCCTAGCCATGCAAGACCATTGGGCTACGTCTACACCGAAGGTGGCTCGCTAGATGCTTAGCGCTTGGGAATGTAAACGGGAAAACACGACATATATAAGCCATGTAACATTTGCACATTATTTGTTACTGGTAAACTTCAGTAAGATAATATACGTACTTCGAATGGCATCTTGGTGTTGAAAAATGATAATATAACCCCTTTCCTTCTCAATAATACTGTTTCAAATTCAGTTCCTTCTTTTTTTTTTGCTAGTTGTTTTACGTCGCACCGACACAGATAGGTCTTACGGCGACGATGGGACAGGAAAGGGCTAGGAGTGGGAAGGAAGCGGCCGTGGCCTTAATTAAGGTACAGCCCCAGCATTTGCCTGGTGTGAAAATGGGAAACCACGGAAAACCATCTTCAGGGCTGCCGACAGTGCAGTTCCTTCTTGGCTATAATTGCAAGGTGAGCTACCTTGCGCATTTTGTATGTGTGAAAGTCATAAGGTAAAGTTCAATGAACCGGAAAGTCACAATTATTGTTCTACTTCGATCAGGGACAGATTACATCCTACAAAGAAGAGGGAATTTCTTCCCGGAAAACATGAGAATAATTGGCAGATCATGTACTTGGGTAAATAATTTCTTTAAGTTAAAGGAAACTTATGAAAAATGAGAAGTCATCTGGAAGACTACAGACGCTGACACCTGGACAAAACAGGCAAGTTATCGGGAGGCTTAGTACTGCTGGGACTGGGCGAGTTGGCCGTGTGGTTAGGGGCACGCGGCTGTGAGCTTGCATTCGGGAGATAGAGGGTTCGAATCCCACTTGTCGGCTGCCCTGAGGATGTTTTTCCGTGGTTTCCCATTTTCATATCAGGCAAATGCTGGGGGTGTACCTTAATTAAGGCCACGCCCGCTTCCTTCCAACTCCTAAGTCTTTCCTACCCCATCGTCGCCACAAGACCTATCTGTGTCAGTGCGCCTTAAAGCCACTGGCAAGAAAGTACTGCTGGAACAACTCTCCCGAGATCCCACCATCGGTGTCCACAGGTCTACATTATCTAGGATGGTCAGCCAGAGCAACATTCTGAAATAAGTTACAAGAAAAATAGGAGTAGCTTTGTATAATGGTAACTCATAAGGAGAATAGAATTAAGTGAGCAGTAACATAGCCAGGATCGGCTGGGGGCTGAATGAAGGTTATGAATGACTTGTCATTAGGACACTGATACAAATGAATTACAGATCTGCTGGTTCTACGATCATGTCCCCGAATGTTTCTTTCGTTTATTGTTAGTCTCTGTACATTTTCTATTTGTAAAAATTCCATGGGGGTGGTCTAACCAACAGTAACTTTCCCCCACCCTAGCTACACCCCTGGTAGAGAACATGTGATTTGGAAGGAAGAATGTAAATATGTAATCGTCAGCGACGAAAATAAAATTATTTTGGATGGTCCTAAAGATTCGTCGTATTCCAAGCTTGACGTTAGGAAAGAGGAGTACCGGGCGAGTTGACCGTGCGCGTAGAGGCGCGCGGCTGTGAGCTTGCATCCGGGAGATCGTGGGTTCGAGTCCCACTGTCGGCAGCCCTGAAGATGGTTTTCCGTGGTTTCCCATTTTCACACCAGGCAAATGCTGGTGCTGTACCTTAATTAAGGCCACGGCCGCTTCCTTCCAACTCCTAGGCCTTTCCCATCCCATCGTCGTCATAAGACATATCTGTGTCGGTGCGACGCAAAAAAATAGAGCAGATATCGTTTGTTAGCCAACCAGGGGAAAGTCTCTGATATGGGGTGGATTCGGTTACAGATAAAATCTTTCTTCCCCTCAGGCCGTATTAAAGCTACCGACTGTCGGAAACTGCTTTCCTTTTGATTTTTGATTTGATTTATTAACAATACCGTATCCATTTTGTTTGTATTTTCTTCCAATAACAGTATTGCCATTAGATCTTCAACGCACCTTATATACATTTTAGTGTTTGTTTGCAGGTTTTGGCCACTTTTAGGGAAATCCATCCATAATTAATTTTTTCTTTTATTCCATGTGAATGGAACATGAAATGCAGTGTGTTTTAGTTTACGTGCATATTTTGCGGTTACGTTCTGCCAGTTACTGTATTCTGCAACACTTCACGACTTTCGTCATTCTCAGTTTTGTTTTCTTGGGACCGATTACACCGCTTAGAGACAGCAATGGAGACGGAAGGCCTCACGCGGAGCCGGCCGGGAACATGTGACGTCAGCGGACTCCAGTCTGTCAGGTACCGCAACTTACTGCATATCAGTGCGCCGTGCACCCAACTTAAAATATTATTCTTTTTACTATTTTGTTTATATGCTTTTAAACGTATTGCACACAGGATAGCGAGTCTTTTTGCTAAAATGTATTTTTTTCAATATATCGGAAATTTTATTATTTACAGTTCCCAATTATATGAAAGAATTTAAAATAGTTCATGTACAGATTAAATAAATCAAGGCTTACGAATGAAGGAATAATATTAATCAATAAAGTCTAAATAAAAACGCCTAAGCCCGATAAAATACACAAGTTTAACTCTGCATAAGAACAACACAAACGTTTTCAACTGTTTGTTTCGTCTTCTTACTAACATCTTCTCTAATAAAGTAATAATAATAATAATAATAATAATAATAATAATAATAATAACAACAATAAAATAGTAATTTCATTCAGTTTCTATCGGCTAAATTCAGACCACGTAATTTCAACTGGCTACTTCAGACTTCGATGTCTGCCCAATATTCCAGCATGCATTCTCGGTGTCGTTTTTTCCTCTCCTGTGTCCATGCCCTTTCAGTTTCTAATTTTGGCTTGTTTCAGAAACTTTGTAACGCTTGAAGTTTCTTATTAAGTGGGACACGCTCCTGGAATAATAATACACGACAAAAATAGCTAGTTGCTTTACGTCGCACCGACACAGATAGGTCTTATGGCAACGATGGGACAGGGAAGGGCTAGGAGTGGGAAGGAAGCGGCCGTGGCCTTAATTAAGGTATAGCTCCAGCATTTGCCTGGTGTGAAAATGGGAAACCACGGAAAACCATCTTCAGGGCTGCCGACAGTGGGGTTCGAACCCACTATCTCCCGAATACTGTATACTGGCCGCACTTCAGCGACTGCAGCTATCGAGCTCGGTGACAAAAATAGCATTACTATTAACTTTGGCCCACCTTTCAGAATATAATATCCTTCATCTTCTTCGATTTTTTCCGTGCAGATTGAGCATGCGCACCCGTAGTCCGGCTTTCATTCACATTGTTCTATGATTTTGTGAGTGAATTTTAAGCCCCCAAGTTTTTTGTATTGTACTAATTCTACAAAGATGTATTTTGTGACAGTTTGGTCACATGCAGGTGTGTATCCTTGGTCTAAGAGATGGTTTGTTATTAACCCTTCAGTTCTCGCGCGGAGTTTTGTCACGCCAATGCCCGCGCGGAGTAGAGTACTACCCCCATTCTTTCATGAAAATTTATTAAAACATAAAAATAAAATTATGTTATTTTCATGTTGTTTCTGAGTAACGACCCTATAAATGAAATAACTCGTAGTATTGCCATTAATAAATACACCATACAGAAACTAGATATTGTAGTCCGACTCGTTGGCTGAATGGTCAGCGTACTGGCCTTCGTGGCTTTGTCGGGAATTTTTATCTCTTCTGATTAATTCTTCTGGCTCGGGGACTGGATGTATGTGTCCGTCCCAACACTCTCCTCTTCATATTCCGACAACACACTACACTACCAAGCACCACAGAAACACGCACTAGTGATTACATCACTCCATATAGGGTTGGCGTCAGGAAGGGCAGTGCATGTGCGACGCAGTTTGTACTCGTGACCCCACAGGTGTGGGAAAAAGCGGTAGGAAAAGAAGAATAGGAAGAAGACAAACTAGATATCGTACATGACTTGAAGGCAGACACATATTGTCCATAATAACGCTTGAGTTCACGCAGTCGTAAAAACTAGAACTATGAAAATCAATCACACTTCATTACGGTTTGAACACTGAAGTTTAGTGTGTTTTGCTCTTTTTCCGTTTTCTGGTAGAGTAATTCTTCCCACACGGCATTGAAATGGTCTTGGCAGGCATACTTTTCAAGCAGCACACAAGAGTTTCTGCTTTTTCTGTCCCGACTTCTGGGACATACAGCACATCTTCCAGATGATACTGTTATTTTTCTCTTCACGAGTGAAATCAGAGAGCCCTGGGAATGTTCTTCTTTATCCTTTGAACTCATTCGTAAGGCTTTGTCTCTGACATTGCGGGGCAAACTTGTTTGTATTGCTTCAGCTGCTATCTCGGGTTTCACCATCTCTATTTCAATCGATTTCAAGAAGATTCTTTTAGCAAGAATATTTTCAAGGTTGTTTCCAAACATAAACAACATAGCTATTGATACGTTCTCACGATAAAAACACACGCAACAATGGAAGCTGAAAAACCACGATTTTGCCAATTTAGTTTCGCCGGTACTCAGATGGGATAAGATGTTACCCCAGTCAGATTTATTTCGCCGCTGAAAACGTACCTAAGTCCGAAGATTTATGACAAACAACTCGGAATGAGCCACACAGTGTCCTTGCAATGTACAGAGCAGCCCAGGGTACAGTCAGCAACAGAATAGAAAGTCAGTCATTTTCCAAGAGATGGGGTAAATTACCCCGCACGAGTACAGGAGGGATGTGAGGAATGTCACAAAACGCCCAAATCAAATCACACAGTCATCATTACATGGATATTTTATGGAAGACGTCTCTGGACTTATTCCTATATTTATACTTAACTTTCGGTTGGAGCCACCCATATCACTGACAAAAGATCTTAGGCGAAATGTTTCCTGAAGTTCTACTGTTTCATAAAATAAATCAGTAGTGATGGCCCGGTCAACTGATATAACAAATAGGCCGATTCCATTTACCAATTAGACTTCTTATTATAATAGCCTGCATATTTTCTTGCAGCCCTCTAAACACATCTTCCACATTATCATAGCATACATCAGATTAAACTTTCATCTCGTCAAAGCTCATCGTTACGACTTTTTTTTAAATGATCACGTATCATATTTGCCTGACCTTCAGCGGGTTAAAACTGATATTCAAAACTCCAGGTAGAGTTGAAAATTGAGACAACCGCCGTGTTATTGTTACTTCACTAGGAAAGGGGTGTCTTAGAGTAAGATAAATATTTTTTGGAGATGTACTGAATAGCTTTTGCTACATCTTCAGGTGACCAGTTTGTCAGTTTAGTAAATATTGTTTCTGACATTTAGAAAAACAAATCCTCATAGATTTGTAACAATTCCTCCAATTTTATTATTTTGTGACGGGCTGCTTTTAGATCGTCAGGAAGTAATTTGATTCTTCCTTTTAATTCCTTATTTTCGGCAGTTATACCGGCTATTTCACACTTCAAGGGCTACTTGTCTTTATTTTGGCGTAGACCGTAACTGTTCATAAATTTGTCCTTCCTGAGAAAGGTCAAGAAGCTCATTTGATTCCTTTACAGATTTGTTTACTAGCGACTGTAGAACATTTTTATAATATCGCCTGTCGGCACGTGTAGTTCTCTTGGAATTTTCTATTGATGTAAGAAAGTTTGGGGAATATTTTGGGAAGGTACTGTTCCCATTTCCAACAAGTGTTTACCGGGAAGGCCTAACAGTTCAGATTGTACACTGAATTAGCAAATGTCATGGGATAGTCACCTAATAGCGTGTGGGGCCTCCTCTGGCCCTGCGAACTGCAGTGAGACGCCATGGAAGTGAGTCGACAAGTCCCTGGTAGTCCTCTGGACGCAGCTGACACCAAATCGTTTGCAGAGCGGCCGCCAATGCTGGTCTGTTCGTGGGTGCAGGATCCATGACACGGAGCATGCGTTCCAGGACATGCCAGGTATGCTCGATAGTTTCATTTCGGGGCTCCTGGGTGGCCATGGCAGTCGTTGGACCTCCGCTGCATGTTCCTGGAACCATTCCCTGGCGACGTGGGAGCGATGTGGCTGCGCGTTATCATCTTGAAACACCGCAGAACCGTCTGGGCGCTGGAAGATCGAAAATGGGTGGAGATGGTCTCCGAGCAGCTCAACATACCGCGTACCATTCAAAGTCTCTTCCAGAACAACTAGGGGGCCCATTCTATACTAGGAAAATGCACCCCAGACCATAACAGAGAAAATAGCGCCCTAGACTACACCTTCGAGGCAGGCGGGATCCATCGCTTCATGTGGTCTGCGCCATAAACGGTGCCTCCCATCGGCATGGTGCAGTTGAAATCGTGATTCGTCCGACCATATCACATTACGCCATTGCTCCAGTATCCATCCCTTGCGACTGGCGGCAAATGCGTGTCGTTGTGCCCGATGACGTTGGGTTAACAGTGGCACCCGTGTGCGGCGCCGGCTCCCATACCCCAAAGAACCCATGTTCCTACGAATTGTCCACTGGGAGACGTGTCTAGCACGGCCTGTGTTGAATTGAGCCGTGATTTGTTGCACGGTTGCCCGTCTGTCACTATTGACAATCCGTCTCAGATGTCGCCGGTCACGGTTATCTAGGATGGCTGGACGGCCGGTCTTTCGTCTGTTGTGGACGGTGACACCCGCATTCAACCATTCACGATACACCCTGAACACGGTTGATCGTGTGAAGCCGAATTCCCGCACCACTTCCGAAATTGCACTTCCCACCCGTCGGACACCGACCACCATACCCCGTTCGAACGGTGTCAGCTCACGACGACGTTCCATATTACACCTGTCACATGCACAGCCACTGCTCACAAGATCTCCTATACAACTGCCGCTGGCACAGGGGGGCGTGTGGGGCGCAGATATCACACCTGCGCATCAGTGCTCCGCTATCCCATGACATTTGCTCAGTCAGTGTACATTTCTTTCAAAATCAGAGGGTAGAAAATGTTCCGAGCATATGGGTGAGATTTTAGGGTTAAAACATATTTTCTTTTACAAAAACGTACCCATTGTTTGTACAAAGTTGGGTCTTTTGGGAATCTCTAAAAAGAAAAATTTACGTTCCTTTGTGTTGTTGGGATGGTTTTTGCAGCCTTCAACAACACACCATGGCACTTCGCTCACTAGAGATACGCATGCATTCACGACTTTTAAAATATTCGCCAACCTCGAAAGTAATTAAAGAAACAATATGCACACTGCAGACCAATAGCAATGCACGAAACTTCACTTCTTGAATGAAAACAGTGACATGCGTAGTGTAATAGGACGGAGAGTCCGGTGATGTCACGACCACGCCAGGCAACTATGCACGTGACACGTAAGGACTGCTGTCTGGCGGATTTTGTCACGGCGGCATATTTACCGTCGCCGCCGTAAGAAGTTGGCGTACTTACGCACTGAACGGTAAAATCCCCGCTGCTTTTCATTTCCGTTACAAGTAGTTGGAGATAAGAAGTGCAGACTTCAATACAGTCTTTGAAATATATTCAGAAATTATATTTCTAGATGTTATAATTTGTATATTTAAATATATTAGTACCTATTTCACGCCTTTTAAAAACGTAGGCTACTGCAAACAGTAACGTACAGAATATTAATAAATTATTTTCCAAAATCAATTTTCACTCCTGCGATTTTTATATTGACAGGCAAGAGGACAGACACCATTTATTATTAAATCAGGAACGACATATATCTATTGTCTAATTTTAAAATACCGTAGTTTCAATACGCTTTGAACAATGTACTCACAAAAAGGGTTTTTCTTTCATCGTCCAATTCATCGGAAGTCCTTTAGAATTTCCGGGCACACTTCTCGCCACGCATTCTTGGTAGCATTTCGATTCATGTAAATGTCCAACGTTTTATCCCACAGGACTGGTCTTGGTTCAACCGATATAAGGAAGGGAACTGCCTACTTGCCTTACATTCGCAACACCACAGATCGAATTGCCAAGGTCCTCCGCAAACACAATATAAAAACCGTGTTTGGCACCACCACTAAAATTGCTCACAGTTTGGGTAAAACCAAGGACAAATTGTCCCCACTTTTACATCCTGGGGTATACGAAATTCCCTGTACTTGTGGTAAGGTATAAAAACCAAACCAAACCAAACCCCATGGCACTACAGCCCTTGAAGGGCCTTGGCCTACCAAGCGACCGCTGCTCAGCCCGAAAGCCTGCAGATTACGAGGTGTCGCGTGGTCAACACGACGAATCCTCTCGGCCGTTATTCTTGGCTTTCTAGACCGGGGCCGCTATCTCACCGTCAGATAGCTCCTCAATTCTAATCACGTAGGCTGAGTAGACCTCGAACCAGCCCTCAGGTCCAGGTAAAAATCCCTGACCTGGCCGGGAATCGAACCCGGGGCCTCCGGGTAAGAGGCAGTCACGCTACCCCGGCCAAATATGCCGGTCCATTGGTACCCGTATCAAGGAACATGAACGTAATATTCGTCTCAACCAGCCAGACAAATCGGCAATAGCTGAGCACGCTCTGTCGTCGGGTCATGATGTCATGTTCCAAGATGCTCGAGCTCTTACCCACACTAGACACTACAGGTGCAGGATTATACGGGAAGCTGTGGGAATACGTAGAAATCCTAACAATTTCAACAGGGACACTGGCTATCAATTAAGTAATACCTAGTTGCCAGCCATTAAGGATTTACGTAGGCAGTTCCCTCCCCTGTCCCTTCACTATTGCTATTTCGTCTCGGTATTTTCCAAATTCGTACGTTGCTCATCGCCAGATATTTCATCCCAGGCTTGTGTCAATGTCTTACACCTGTCAATATCAAATGTTACGTACACATGTTATGTGAACCTCTTAGACTGATTCTGATGGTTCGGTCAGCTTCCGCTTCGAACGCTAGCGCTGTGCCACGTCCGGGGAGCCATCTGGTGACGAATGAACGTACCATTTACACTTGTATTATAACGTCTAAATTTCAAAGAGTCATTATTTAAGAAGCCTTTCTCGTGGACAGTCGAGATTTTCTTCTGATGACGCAGAGCACAGTTCTCTGTGAAATGTAAAGAATTTCATCTTATTTTCTTGACACGGCATAAGCCCATAAGCCTATACAGTATCGTGTCTATAAATACGGGCTGTGAAAGCATCAGTGGAAACGATATAAGGATGCCATTGTATATCACCACTTCACTCATGTTGCGATTGCGAGAAGATTCTAAACTACACCGCGTCAATCGTTCAAGCAGACTGCAAAGCAAGGCGGCTGAAAATACGCTCAGAGTGCAACCACCCATTTGATCACGTGCGCCACTACGGGGACATGGGTGGTAGTAGTAGTAGTAGTAGCACAGCTACCGCCAGCGATAAATACACTGTGCATTTTTTCTTCCACCCAGTGCGCAAGCTCCAACTCAATTCTATGCCCCACTACTGGATCGACGGCGGCGGTAAATATGACGCCGCTACAAAACCCGCCAGTGTGTACCCGGCCTCTCTCTTCTAGTCACCGTGGTTTGACATTGCTCTCTACTGCCAGCGGGCAGAAAACAATACGCGGCTCGTTCTGTGGTGTACGGGATTCGTGGTTTTTCGAAATCTCCAGTCGGCTCATAAGTTGTCCAGAGTTCTCAACTTAGGATACTGTTGTCTTCTACAGCTACGTATACCAGGCAGATTTATGACGGGTTAAAGTAATTTTAGAAGCTAATTTCAAGGTAGGTTTATTTCTACTGTACACTCACAATAGCAGTAATTTTTATGAATAACTCCAGCACCAAGGCCGGCACCAAATATACGTTTTATGGATGTATGTAATGCATTGGTATGAACTAAATTCTTCTAAATAGAATATACTATTTCCCTCCCTTTTCACTCGCCATTCTTGAGCTTACAAGGGATAAGTTCATATCCAATCTGGCAATGCAATTTCGCTGAGAGAATGAGGAGACCATAAAATAAAGATGTACAAATATTTAGCTGCCATTTCAAACCCGAAGGTGCCAAAATCTTGATTCAAAACCCGTTTGACAACGGAGCTGCTGGACAAGCCTTGCACCTTGCTGGCTGGCGCGACGCACAGCGGAGAGGATTTGTGGTGGTTCTGCAGGGAGATGGAACGAACTGGCAGGTTAACGCGTGCCGAGATCACTTCATTGTTATGGAGCGAATGTGAAATGTAAATGAGGTGCGTTAATCGCATGATAAACACGCACATTTTTAGCACGACGCACAACAAATATGCACTTTAAGGGCGCATTTTTCACACTTTTCCTTACTTGTTTGAAGAAAAAATTTCGCAGGTACGTCGAACTCGGCACGTCTCTCCGTTGTGTAATTGGTTGCCAGTCACGTATATTTAACCATGTCGTTGAACGATTGCATTCCCAATTTGCTCTTTCTCTGATAAACATCAAACTGGAAGTCTTCACAAGCCGGCACAATATCTATTAAACGACGGTACG
The DNA here is from genome assembly GCF_040414725.1 of Anabrus simplex. NCBI lineage: Eukaryota > Metazoa > Arthropoda > Insecta > Orthoptera > Tettigoniidae > Anabrus > Anabrus simplex. Next base: position 623,425,576 of record NC_090266.1, on the reverse strand, counting down.
AAGATTTCCATCGCTGGAAGAAAAACTTATCGAAGGGCTGCATTTTCCCTGTGGTGCCGGGAGATTTCCATACCGATGCCAGGAAGAATTTCTTCAAGACAGCGTTTATCGCTAGTCCAGGAATATAACAGTAGCAAACACTTGTCTTCCACGAACGGCAAGATGGCCTCTTTGAACCAACATTTTAACTAATTTTCCCCATTTTCCCTGATTTTGTTATATTATATTTTGGAAACTTTCGTACCGGAAGTTCCAGTTGCCTCCTGTAGCACAATGAATAATTTCGGGGAAAGAATATCAGCCATACTAACTTTAGCAATAAGGTGCGAATGGGTGAGTGCACTAACTTTTTGAGCAACTGTTTCTGTATGTTTTCTAACGATAGAGTCCTTTTCGCTTTCATTTCTCACACGAAACCACTCTGATCTGTACTGTATATTGAAGAAGGGTTGTAGTCTAAAAATGGCTCAGTAGCTGCTTCCATAAATATTTTTGCGACTTTACCCTTTCCTATTCTCCTTGCAGATACGCACGGGATACACATTTCGTTATATTTCTAGTTTTGATTCCGTACTTTTTGTTGAAGCGACTCAACCATCGAGTAGATGCACCGAAATTACTTTGTCTCATTGAAAGTTCCAAGGCCCACAGTCGCAGGTCTTCATCGCAAACATTCCGTTTCAACCTTCTTGCTTCTGTAAAGCGAGAAAATATTTTTATGTCAATTTCCTGTGTTCAACGGGATTTACTGACGTAGATTCTAATTGGTTATTCCACATGTACAGTTGTAATAGTTACTCACCGTACAACAACGTTTGCAAACAGTAGTTAATGAAAGCCGCTTCTTACCACCTTATTTAACCATAAATTTGCAGCTTTCCTCTTGTACGCAAGATCTACTGTGTGTTTCATTTTCTTCTGTGGACTAGAAACATAGCTTGAACTAGTAGTTTTATTATGTTACTGCGGTGTATTTCCACTGGGTTGACGGGACTGATTCGTGGCTAAAACTCGGATCCGCAACACCTCTCGTACCTGGCAATGGTGTGCTACCTTCTCTTTCAAATAATGCATATGAGGGGTCGCTGCTTCCCCTATCACTTTCGCTATCACTACTTCTATCCAGACAGGACTCCGAAACTAAGCTGAGACCCATGGGATGATTTCCAATTAGTACGATCAAATGCGACACATCTCTTTTCCTTCCGAAGTTATTTCACGGGAAGAAGAGAAACCTTTTTCACGGAAATAACGAAATGGATACTCTAGAACAGTGGTATTCAAAGTGCGATATGCGTACCATTAGGGGTACGTGGAGTCATCTCAGGGAGTACGCAAATTTATTGTAGCTTCTGTTTTCAGCGAGCAGTTCAGAAAACAGCTGAGCCTGCTCATTTTCAATAATATTTTGCTTTGATTCAGTGTTTTTGTCTACCACTACACAGAGTCCCCTTTCCAAACAATTCATTCCAATATATGTGTCAGCTTATACCTCCCATTCACTAGACATAGAACAATGTTTACTTATGCTGCATTGCTCTTTCAATTTGTTTCAATAGCAGTATATACAGGGTGAACAAAAATGTCGCACTTGGAGGCTGCATGCGATTCCTCGTCCCATTGCAAGACAAAGTTCCTATAGCCAAATCGGATCAGGTGCTGTTGGACAACGAGAAGCTGGCAACACTGTCACATCCTGCAGCGCATCGGAATATAATAGAGAAACGTGCATCATCCCGCTCTACCGCACCCGCCGTCGTAGCTCACTGAGTAGACTGCTGTGTTATCAAACCCACATGCACCATGAAGCTACGGCTCGAATCTACGTCAGGTTTTTTCTTTTGAGTGTGTGACGTCAGGTCCCTAGTTCCCGTCGTGTAACTGCGTTTGTAAGCATGACATCCTGTTGTCACATGACAATAGTCGAACACATGACAGTGTGATCCATTCATCTGAATGAATGAGTCGACTAACCACGCAGTGCACAACCATAACTGGTCCTGTCAAGTGCATGTAGGGTGACTTCCTGATGGAGTACACAAACGGCGAATACGTCGATATGCGTTTAGGGTGGGTGCATCCGATAACCAAGCTTCTGCTTGGACCCCAATGGTCGAATAAATGGGCTATCGTTAAGCAATGAAAATGCCACTAACAGTTCCCTGACCATTGTTCACCGCTCAGTTTTGGGCTTGTTCTGTAAACTTTACTCCTAAAGAGTTACGAGGTTTCCTTTGACCCGCGACGATATATATACACAACAAATTATTGTTATAATTTGGGAACAGGGTGGTGTAGCGTCTTAGCTGCTTGCCTGTCATCCCGGTGACCGTGGCTTGATTTCTGGTGTTGCTGGGGTGAGATATTCAGTTGTAAATACCGTGGTGTCACGAAGGGCATGCGACCTTAAATTCTAGGCCAAATCTCTTTCATGCCTCAGTGCTTTGAGGGACCCTGAGAAAGCGGTATAAGCTGCGGAACATTATTATTATTATTATTATTATTATTATTATTATTATTATTATTATTATTATTATTATTATTATTATAGTTAATACTAGCATTTGTACCCGTTCTTTGCACGGTAATTTGAAGTGCATTGAAAATGAAATGGCGTATAGCTTTTAGTGCCGGGAGTGTCCGAGGACATATTCGGCTCGCCAGGTGCAGATCTTTTGATTCGACTCGTGTAGGCGACCTGCGCGTCATGATGAGGATGAAATGATGATGAAGACGTCACATACACCCAGCCCCCGTTCCAGCGAAATTAACCAATGATGGTTAAAATTACCGACCCTGCCGGAAATCGAACCCGGGACCCCTGTGACCAAAGCCCAGCACGCTAACCATTTAGCCATGGAGCCGGACTTGAAGTGCATTATATGTTACTTTCAGAAATGTATGCGAAGTAACATGGCGCTATTCACACGTTTAATGCGACATGATAAAATGATATTTTCGTACGAAAGCACGTGGCAGTGACGTGAAATATGATGAAGCTGAGCAAAGTCGAGAGTGAATGATGACGATTTCCGAATTTATTGTACAGTACAGTTCCTGGTCCGTAGTTGTGCGAAATTCTCCGTGGTTCTCAGGTTGCATATTGTATCCCTGCCCACTGGCGTGGTGATCTGACATTGATGATACCTTCCTTAATATCTGTACTATCGAAAATAGTAAAGCGGCTCTTTAGTTCTTTCCGTTGCCCACCTTGAAGTAACATGCACGATATGTCCCGCGGGACTTGGACTAAAAATACAAATTTTCGTAATCATCTACGTTATTATCAAAATACGTCCATGGCATAAAGGAAAGAAAATAACAAATTCTTAAAAGTTTGCTGTATACAGTCTTTTGATAGACCTAATATTAACGAAAATATTTGAGACAATCTTCTTACAAATACCAACTCCATGTGATTACCATGACATCATATGCACCTGATAACACAATCCTGAGTGAGTAGAATCCAAATAGATAGATAGATAGATAGATAAATATCTTTATTGGCGTAGTTAAGGCCATTGGGCCTTCTCTTACACTAAACCAATTAGTATACATTAAAGTCATAAGTAATACTACAGTAATTAATACTAGAAGACACAATTAAAACACAATCAAAATACAACTGAAATAAAATTCCACCATAGTGAGGCATACATACAACAGCAATGATGATAATAATAATAATAATAATAATAATAATAATAATAATAATAATAATAATAATAATAATAATAATAGCTAGTAATGATATTGTAGTAGCACGATCACTGAAAGGCCAGAAATTCACAGGTCACTCGCATTCTGTTATACCTCTTACCTCTTAACGCTCTTTTAAATGACACTGTAGTTGGTATTCCTCTGACGTCGTCCGGTAAACGATTCCATTCTCGTGCGGCAGACACCGAGAAGGAGCTGTTATATGCGGCAGTTCGATGGTGAGGGATGATGAGCAGGTTGGATGTTTGAGCCCTTGTATGTCTGTCATGAACATTTGAGAAGTAACGGAAACGTGAAGAAAGGTAAGATGGGGAAGATGTAGTAAGAACTCGATGGAGGAGAGACAAAGTATGATGGTTACGACGAACATGGAGTCGCGACCACTCTAATTTTTGGAAAGATGATGACACGTGGTCAAATTTTCTTAAATTGCATATGTATCTCACACATGCATTTTGAGCGCGCTGTAGCCTTAGGGAAAATTGCGGCCTGACGTCATTGAAAACAACATCACAATAGTCAAAATGTGGCATTACAAGGACTTCAATTAATTTCTTTTTAAGCTTTATTGGAAATATATGTTTATATTTACATAAAGAATGTAAAGCTGAGTAAACGTTTTGACAGATATGTAAGACAAGTGCAGACCAAGTCATGCGTTCGTCCATGATAACACCGAGATTCTTCACTTGTGATACAAAAGGAATTGGAACATCCTGCAGGATTACTCTTGGCAACGGACGTTTAGTTGTACTTGTTATTTGACTTTGATGGCCAAGAAGGATTACTTGCGACTTTGTAGGGTTCAATTTCACGCCATGCGCAGCAGACCAATCACTAACAGACTGTAAGTCAATATTTAGTAAGTCGATATTTTCCTGGAGTTCTCGTGCTGTAGAGTCGGTGTAGAGTTGAAGATCGTCAGCGTACATATGGTATTTGCAGTGTCTTAAATTGGATGATATGTCATTCACAAAGAGTGTGAAAAGAAGAGGACCAAGTACAGAGCCTTGAGGGACTCCACTCTTCACGTGGCGCCACGAGGAAACGATTCCATTATTACCTTTCACACATTGTTGACGTCCGTGAAGATAAGAATGCATCCAAGCATACGTAGTTTGGTTGAAATAAGTCCAGCTGTTTTCAACATTTAGGAATATACAGACAGACAGGCAGACAGCAATCTGCTTCTTATCCTAACGTGTGATTCGTAGTTGGGATCGTTTCATGAATTCATTAGAATTTATATCATTGAATTACCATTGGAACTAACGATTCCGTCTGGATTGTCGAGCTTACACTCAAATAACAGTCGCTAGCGAGCTTCAGCCTAAGCAAGTCACTCAGCGCTCTTAACCCTCAAGCACACGCGCCAGATCTTAGGACGCAGACACACGCGTGGGGGTGCTTTCCACCCCACATATCATTGTGTTGTAAAATATGAATTACTGTACTAATTGAAGATTTTAAGATGGATTATGTAAGAATGACTCTTTCTGCGGGGATTCAGCCAGAAAGGTATAAGAGCGGAGAGAGCACGGAAAAATTATTTGTGTATTTCACTAGGAAATAAAATGACCTGGGGTGGATTCCACCCCATACGCGTGTGTTTGAGGGTTAACTCTGGCTTGTGTTTACAGAGTAGCATAAGGTGTACTGTGTGCTTTCACGCTACGAACTTACACTTCTCTTAAGATGGCTAATGAAATAAACCCTGATACTGGAACCATATTCAAAGAAAGTTTAGTAACATATTATTCGCTGTCAGTGGACAGTTCTACGCAACTAATTCAACTCGGTCAACAAATCAGCACAAACCTGCTTTCAGTGAATGTTTCTTCACATCTACAGCAAAAAGCAACTCAACATCAGCAGCAATTACAAAGACGGAAACATAATATAAGTCTAGAACTTATTAATCAACCTTCTGTGTCCTTTAATCCCATCACGACCTATTTTAGAACTAAGTAAACTTTCAGAACATAAACGTGCGTACGAAAACCTTGCTTCTCACGATCCTCAATTACAACAAGGCGATGGTTTTCTAATTCCCAGTAAAAAGTTAACTGTATTAGCTGCAAGATTAAACAATAAGTATATGGTAGATCTTACAGCTGTTCATAATAAGTATGCTCTTCTTTAACACATGGATGATAACACTGCAGGTGACGATCTTGTCCCATTAACACCTAAAGTTAACGTGCCACCAACCTTCTGCACGAAGTAAACAATTATCAGCAAATTATTAGAGACTTGAATAGGTCTACTGTAACCAGCAGTGTTTACACTACTCAACAGCGCGGCAAAGTTCTCAAAATTAATACTACCACTATCAGTGATTATCATTCCTTAACCAAATTTCTAGAAGAATCATAACTTCGATTTCATACCTTCCAGGATCCTACAACCAAAAAACTTAAAGTAATAATTCGTTATGGCCCATACTCTGTTACTGACTCGGAACTTCCCTCAGAGTTAAAAGAGATTAACTTCCCTGTACGTAAAATTACTCTGCTTCTTTTCAAAGACAAGCAGTCCATGCCCCTCTGCGCCGTTGAATTGGACAACATGGAAGATGCAAAATAATTTTTGACTTAACACACATTCAACGTGCATTATTTCGGTCAAACTTCGTCGCAAACCACAAGACAGCTCACAGTGTACCCGTTGTGAAAGGTCCGGGCACACTAAAACCTTCTGCAGTTTAAGTCCACGCTGCGTCAAATGCCCTAATAGTCATCACTATTCAGCATGCAGTAAACCAAGACAAGTACCTCCAACGTGTGTCAGCTGTTACCAGAACATGCTGCAAATTAAAAAGGCTGCTCATACTATCTAAATATGAAGAACGAGACCAGGCGTGAAAGTACCTCTCTTCCAACACTGATGTTCACCAGCACCCAGCCCAGAAGTATCGCCCCTCCCTCCACCAATTAATAATGTTACACACTTTCTTCTGCTAGCATCTCTACCTTCGCTAGTTCGAACCCCTAAATCATCAGCATGGCAACGTCCTATTTCTCAACCTTCTCCACAAAATCCAGTCTATCCAGCTCAGAATCAACAGCATAATTCTTCTCAACCTGAATCGTCTTACAGCCTTGTTCAACAGGTTTATAGCCTTTCTTAGGCCATTCATCCCCCAAATTGAATCATTCATCATGAAATTACTGTCAGAACACCTTAATAATGGTTGTTAGTTCCAATCCTATGTTTTCCCATCTCACATTTCTAAACTGGAATGCTGACGGTTTGAACGTCAAACGCGTCTCCTTCTTGGAGTTCATGTCTCGCCATAATATAGATGTAGCATGCATTTCTGAAACTCACCTAGTTGAACACGAACGTTTTACAGTACCTGGTTACAACGTCTACAGAACTGATCGACCAGCTCCTGTTGCCTCTGGTGGAGTGGCAATCATCATAAAGAAAAAACTTAAACATTATCCAGTATCCCTACTACAGCTAACCACTATAGAAGCTTGTGCTGTTAAAATCGAATTAAGCAGTGGAACTCCATTGGCAGTCATAGCAGCCTGTAAACCCCCATCAGCTCGACTTCACGTAGAATATATAAGATTGTTTCAAGACCAGTTACTAACCATACCAACGGGTGATTTTAACAGCAAGAACGAGATTTGGGGCTGTCGTCTAACAACTCCTAATGGTAGAAAGCTGCTAGCAGCAACTAAATTTAATGCCAACCACGACGCTGTTCCAGAAGAACCGACTCATTACGCATCCAACTTAAATCAACAGCCGGATATTTTCGACATAGCCATAAACAAAAATTTCGCATTCCCGCTTTACATGAGACCAATAGATGAAATGGACTCGAACCACTGCCCAGTAATTACATCACTTTCTGCTGAAACATTCGTTCAACAACCTCGCACATTTACTCATGATTATATTAAACGGGACATTTATCAACAACAGATTGACTCCTGTCTTCAATCAACTATGCCCTTTGAAACTAGAGGAGATATTGACAGTGCCATTAACTCCTTCACCACCATCATATCTACCTCGCATAAAGCAGCTACTGTATCCCAAACGAGACAGAAAAGACAACTATTCACTCAACATTTCCTCTCAAAACTGTACGACTCATCAAGGTCAAACATAAAATGCGACGTCTGTGGCAGGCTCAGCGTCTACCTTGGCAATATCATAGGTTAAACCAGCTTATCAACTTAGTACGCACAACTTTAGAGAATCACCGTTACGCATCGTACCAGAATCATCTCTCTGGTCTATCGCCTGATGATTGTACACTCCGGAAGGAAACCAAACGAATTATGCATGAACCAAGCATCATCCCAACTCTGAATGCATCTGATATCCATTATTTGTTTGATTCCGAAAATGTGATATACTTGCAGATGTTTTTGAAGCTTCCTTCACTACAAACCCATTCATAAACCACGAGTATAAGAGTGAAATAGAAGAAATTCCAACATTCTAACCCACAGTTCCGGAAAGAATCAAATTTACCTCACCGGGATAAATACGAAATCTGATCAAGAACCTGCCCGTCAAGAAAGCTGCTGGACATGATCTCATCCTTAACATAGCCTTGAAGCACTTCACTCGAAAAACACTATGATACCTTGCATTTATATTGAATGCACGTTTTCGTCTTGGGTACTTTTCCGACACATGGAAACATGCAGAAATAATTGCAATTCACAAACCTGGAAAATCTTCAAACTACCAACGACTTACCGGCCAATAAGTTTATTACCAACGTTATCCAAATTATTTGAGAAAATCATCCACATACGTCTAAATAATTTCTTACAGGAAACATCTCTCCTTCCACATCACCAGTTTGGCTTTAATCAACGCCATTCGACTACTCATCAGTTACTACGTATTACAGAACATATTGCACAAGGTTTAGCGTTCAAACATCTCACTATTGAAGCATTCTTAGATTTTACAATGTCATTTGAAAACGTTTGGCAAGTAATCAGACTTCCACATTATATATACAGGATCATCTACAGCTTCCTGAGGCAGCGTAACCTGTAGCGTACGTATCAATTCCAAGAATTCAACACCTCGAATCATAAAGCCGGAGTTCTTGAAGGTTCCATTCCTGGTCCAACACATTTCAACATTTATACCTACGACATTTCATCGCCTCCATTCGTCAACATCGCAATGTTTGCAGATGATACTGCTGTCTTCACATTACACCATGACATTTTAACTGACACTCGCCGCCTGCAAAATTCTCTGCAAACCATATCAACGTGGTTAGATGACTGGAGAATTTCACTGAATGTATCAAAATATAAAACAATGACATTTACTCTTCGACGTTTACCGCCCCCACCACCAATAACTCTAAATGTAACAACCATACCATGGACGCCTAACGACAAGGCCATGAAGTACCTGGGAGTATTCCTTGACCGTCGCTTATCATGGAAATACCACATAAATCAGGAATTAAATCTAAGTTATGCAAGACTAACAAACCTATATGCTCTACTAAACAGGAGATCTTTCCTCAAATTTGAATGTGGATTACTTCTCTGCAAACACTGCTACTCCTTTATTCACCTACACCTGCCCAGTCTGAGGAGGGGCGGCTCGAACCACTGTCAGACGATTGCAATCATCCCAAAACAAAGTTGTCCGCGTCATCACCAACGCTCTTTGGTACGTTAGAAACAAACAATTACATTGTGAAGTTCAGTTAGACACTTTGGAACATGTGATTACAACGCAAGCCAAGACGTCCTCCAAGAAACTAAAAAAATGTGCCTGGTGCTGTGTTCTTCGCCCTTGGAAAACGATCAACACATCTACGCCGGATTAAAAGTAGACTTCTTCAAGATATTTTACTTTCGCCAAGAGAAGAATCTGATCAGTGAGTGTTCGTGTATAAAAAAACATGTTTGCAAATTTCCACTCGTGTGCTATTGCTCAGAGCTTCCTTCAATCAACTGCCAATTTAATTCTCAATGAAGTATTCGGCATAACAAGTATTACAGAACATAAATGAAAGTTAACATGAAGCGAAAAACTGGAAAATAACTTTGTTTTGTGAACAACTGATTTTTAAAATGTGTGTGTGTTACTCTATTCCAGCACTTTTTATCGCAAAACATCGCTCACTTGTAGAGTTACAGGAAGGCCTACAGGAGGTCGACTTCAAATCACGTCATTAGTAAGTGATTATATTTGTCTGTACTAAAATCTTTGTTTTTTGTTTGGTTGTTTGTTTTATCTCTTGTCAACAATAATCTGATACAGTGTGCACTTAAGCTGAACGATTAAATACTACATTATTAATAAAATGCTCAAATAAATCGATGTACAAGTCCTGTGTAGGAACGGGGATAACTTAAGCTTGTCTCTGAACGACGCGTTGCATAACAATAAATTATAAGGGACTGGCCAAACACGCTGTATATATATACTAGCAAGATACCCATGCTTCGCTACGGTATTATACTGAAATTTATAATTGAATGCTTACGGTTTTATATATATTAATCTCCGAAATTCGCGATCTGACTTGTTTTCTGAGAGATTGCGGCAAAGTTCCTCCAATTTTTCAATCTTTATCTCCAGCAATCGATTTCGTCCAGGTATTCCACCCGGTCAGTTGGGTTCCTAAATCTTTGCCATTTTTTCCTATAAGCATTTCTAATATGGATCAAATCCTTGAAGAGATCCGGCGTGGTGTCGTCTTGGGTGCCTTGGCGGTACTGAACCCACGGCCGGACTGTATTCGTAATTACCCGGGCAGGACCCGGTTCCAACGCACTCCGCACATCTTGACGACAGTCCAGAACATTATTGTTATTATTATAGATGTTCAGGACCCCACAGCAAGATGCAAGGCCGCTACTTGGCGGTAAATTACATCTGCTGCCATTGTCATTGCTGACGATGTGACCAGCACTAATGTCGCGCGTAGGCAAGTACGCGGGATTTCTGGCGATACGAATGATATACGTCCGTGCATTATTGACCTTATTATAGAGGTGAACAATTGCATCGTCAATATCATTCCTATCGTTTATTTCAAATGTGCTTAAATTTCTATTTATATGTCAGGAGAATCTAATGTAATCTAAGAAAGTTCTCCAAAGGAAAAGGTGGCTTTTGGAAACGAATCCAGGAAAGATTAAATATGATCGTTTTATGATATAAATAAGTACATTGAAAATCCACAGCCTGTTTCCAGTCATTCGACAGGGTCAGGAATCGAATGAATGAAGCCTCATGTAGTGGCAAGGATAGGAATTGTGCCGGCTGCCGAAGCCTGTCTCACTCCTCTGGGTCAATGCTTAATAAATGACAAATGAAATGATATTGGAGAGTGTTGCTGGAATGAATGATGACAGGGAAAACCGTAGTACCCGGAGAAAAACCTGTCCCACCTCCGCTTTTTCCAGTACAAATCTCACATGGAGAGACCGGGATTTGAACCACGGAACCCAGTGGTAAGAGGCCGGTGCGCTGCCACCTGAGCCACGTAGGCTCCTAATAAGTATATTATGAACAGTAAAATCAGTTGGTCTCAACTCTTTTTCACCCCGCCAGCGTTAAGTTGATTTCCTCCCCCCCCCCCCCCCCAAGAAAAAAGAAGGCGTGTTTCATTATGTTTACAGGAGATTCCAAATACCAATGTTAACGTCTGTTAGCGTCAGTTTTGAGATGTAAGTATCCCCATAAAAATAATTCACATTTCACTCCTTTCCAAAATCATCCACCGCCCCCACCCCAAGTGAATTTTCCGGCAAAAAATACTTCTTTCTTTAAAAGAAAATGATCTTCTAAATACCAATTATCACGAATCTAGCATCTTCAGTTTTTGAGATTTGTGTCCTCATAAATGTAATTAAACTCCTTTTCACTCCCACCACCCCCAAGAGGATATCCCCCCAAAACGCGTTTGTCTTTGTTTTTAAAGGAGATCCATATACCAGTTTTCACGTCTGTAATAACTTTAATTTTTATTAGATGTAAGTATCCTCATACAATTAATTCAATTAATTTTTCAATTCTTTCACCTCCCCCCCATTCATTGGATTTTACGAGAATACGTGTTTCTTTAGTTTTAAAGCAGATTCCAAATACCAGATTTCACGTCTGTAACATCTTCAGTTCTTGAGATATCAGTATCCTGATTAATAGAATTCAACCCCGTTTTCAGTCACTTTTACACCCCGTCCCCCTACCCAGCCCACCCAAGTGGTTTTACCGAAAACAAAACGAAATGTTTCTCTATTTTTAATAGAGATAAAAATACAATTTTCACTCCTGTACATGTTAAGTTTTTGAGCTAAACTGTAGAAATAATCATTTTAAAATTTCACCCCCTTTTTTTAGTTCCCCTTTAGTGGATTTTCCAAAAACAAATCACCTATGTTTCTTTACTTTTACAGGAGATTCCAAATACTAATGTTTACGTCTGTAATATTTTACGTTTCTGAGATATACTGTAGGTAATGTATTTCTAAAAATTCACCGCAATTTGTCACTCCTGTTTAACCCCATTATTTGGATATTCCAGAAACAAAAAATACGTGTTTTTTATTTTTAAAGGAGATCCCAAATATCAATTTTCACGTCTTTAATATCTTCAGTTTCTGATATATAAGTATCCTCATTAAAGGCATTCAACCATTTTCACCCCATTTCACCCCTCCTATTCGGACTTTCCGAAAACAAAAAGTATGTGTTTCTTAATTTTTAAAAGGAGATTCTAAATACCAATTTTTACATCTGTATACTTTTAAAGTTTTGGGATAGAGATACATTCATTTTAAAAATTTACTCCCCCTTTTCCCCTCATTATCTGGATTTTTCAAAAACCAAAAAATACGTGTTTCTTTATTTTTAAAGGAAATCCTAAACACCAATTTTCAGGTCTCTAATATCTTCAGTTCATGAAATATAAGTAGCCTCATTAAAGGCATTCAACCACTTTTTCACCCTTTTTCACCCCTCCTATATGGATTTTCCGAAAACAAAAAATACGTGTTTCTTTATTTTTAAAGGAGATTCTAAATACCAATTTTTACATCTGTAAACTTTTAAAGTTCTGAGATATAGATACACTCATTTTAAAAATTAAGCCCCCTTTACACCTCCTTAGCGACGGAATGTCCAAAAATCCGCCCTTAGCGAGCATCTACATTGTAGTATAAATGTATCCTCAAAATTTAATTTCTTTATGTCCAGTAGTTTAGGCTCGGCGATGATCAGTCAGTCAGTCAGTCAGTCAGTCAGGACATGTTTTCTTATATATACAGACTAGCAAGATACCCGTGCTTCGCTACGGTATTATAATGACATTTATAATTGAATGCTTAACGTTTTATATATAATCCGCCAAAATTCGCGTTCTAACTCGTTTTCTGAGAGAATCCGCCAAAATTCGTGATCTGATTCGCTTTCTGAGAGATTAGGGCAAGGTTTCTCCCAATTTTTCAATCTTTCTTTCCAGCAGTCGATTTCGTGCTTCCCGGGCTAGGTCCAGGTATTTCACCCGGCCAGTTGGGTCCCTAAATCTTTGCCATCTTTTTCTATAAGCATTTTAATATGGATCAAATCCTTGAGGAGGTCCGCCGTGGTGTCGTCTTGGGTGCCCTGGCGGTACTGAACCCGCGGCCGGACTGCAATCGTAGTCACTATCCGGCCAGAACCCGTTTCCAGCGCGGTCCGCACGTTTTGACGACGGTCCAGAACATTATTATTATTATTATTATTATTATTATTATTATTATTATTATTATTATTCTTATTAGGGTGGGTGAAATTGGTTGAATTTAGGCATTATTATTATTATTATTATTATTATTATTATTATTATTATTATTATTATTATTATTTATGTTCTGAACCCCACAGCAAGATGCAAGACCGCTACTTGGCCGTAAATTACATCTGCTGCCATTGTCATTGATGACAGTATGACCAGCACCATCATTGGCGCCCGTAGGCAAGTGGGCAGGGTTTCTGGCGATACGAATGACATACTTTCGTGCATTATTGACCTTATTATAGAGGTAAACAAATGCACGGTCAATCTCATTCCTATCGTTTATTTCAAATCTCTTTAAATTTTTATTTGTATGCCAGAAGAATCTACTGTAATCTAAGAAGGTTCTCCAAAGGAAAAGATGGCTCTTGAAAACGAACCCAGAAAAGATTAAAAGTGATCGGTTTATGATCAGAATAAGTGCATTGAAAATCCACAGCCTGTTTCCAGTGATTCAACCGGGTCAGGAATGGAAAGCATAAGCCCCCAGCCAGCGGTGAGGATAGGAATTGTGCTGGCTGCCGAAGCCTGTCGTACTTCTCTGGGGCAATGATTAATGAATGACAAATGAAATGAAATTATATTGGTCAGTGTTGCTGGAATGAATGATGACGGGGAAGACCGGAGTACCCGGAGAAAAAACTGTCCCGCCTCCGCTTTGTCCAGCACAAATCTCACATGGAGTGACCGGGATTTGAAACATGGAACCCAGCGGTGAGAGGCCGGCGCGCTGCCGCCTGAGCCACGGAGGCCCCTTATAAGTACATTATGAACACTAAAATCAATTGGTCTCACCTCTTTTTTCACCTCGCCGCGGTTAAGTTTAATTCACCCCCCTCCCCCCCAAAAGAAGGAAGGGAATTCCAAATAGACTACCAATGTTCACGTGTGTTACCTTCAATTTTGAGATATAAGTATTCCCATAAAAGTAATTCACTTTTTTTCACTTACTTTCACACTCCCCTGCCCCCCCCCCTAAGTGAATTTTCTGGCAAAAATATTTGTTTCTTTAGTAGTAAAGGATCTTCTAAATACCGATTATCTTCAGTTTTTGAGATATGTGTCCTCATGAAACGAATTCAACTCCTTTTTACACCCGTCCCCAAAGATGATTCCCCGCCCACCCCCAAAACGCGTCGTTTTATGTTTGAAGAAGACCTAAATACCAATTTTCACGTCTGCAACAACTTTAGGTTTTATTAGATGTAAGTATCCTCATACAATTAATTCAATTAATTTTTCAATTTTCACCCCCCCCCCTCCTCCCTTTACTGGATTTTCCGAGAATACCTGTTTCTTTACTTTAACAGGAGATTTCAAATACCATTCTTTACGTCTGTAACATTTTACGTTTCTGAGATATACTGTAAATATAGTCTTTCTAAAAATTCACCCCAATTTGTCACTCCTGTTTAACCCCCATTAATTAGATTTTCCAAAAAAAAAAAAATTAATGTTTCTGTATTTTTAAAGGAGATTCCATATACTAACTGTCTGGTCTGTAATATCTTCAGTTTCTGAGATATAAGTATCCTCATTAAAGACATTCAACCCCTTATTCACACTCTTCACCCCTCCTATTGGGATTTACAGAAAACAAAAAGAAATGCGTGTTCTTTTATTTTTAAAGGAGATTCTAAATATCAATTTTTACATGTGCAAACTTTTGAAGTTTTGTGATATAGATACACTAATTTTTAAAATACACCCCCTTTCACCTCCCACTATTTGGATTTTCTAAAAACAAAAAATACACGTTTCTTTATTTAAAAAGGAGATCCCAAATACCGATTTTCAGGTCTGTAACATCTTCAGTTTTTGAGATATGTCTCCTCATAAAAGGTGTTCAACCCATTTTCCCCCCTTTTCACCCCCTTCATGGGATTTTTTGAAAACAAAAAAATACGTGTTCCTTAATTTTTAAAGGAGATTCCAAATGCCAATTCTTATTACTCTAAACCTTTAAGTTTTTGAGATATAGATGTTCTCATTTTAAAAATTAGCCCCCCTTTTCACCCCCTTTCCGAAGGAATATCAAAAAATCCTCCCTTAGCGAGCACCTACATGTTAATATGAATTTATCCCCAAAATTTCATTTCTCTGTGTCCAGTAGTTTCGGCTCGGCGATGATCAATCAATCAATCAATCAATCAATCAATCAATCAATCAATCAATCAATCAATCAATCAATCAATCAATCAATCAATCAGGACAAGTTATTTTATATATATAGATTTAATTCGAGAAATGCCATATGCACATTTAGTACGGTAATGGATTAATTACACCACTGTGGTGTAGTGGTTATTGTCATTAGCTGCCACCCACGGAGGCTCGGGTTCGATTCCCGGCTCTGTCATGAAACCTGAAAAGTGGTACGAGGACTGGAACGAGGTCCACTCATCCTTGAGAGGTCAACAGATTGGAGGGGTTCGATTCCCACTTCGGCCATCCTGGAAGTGTTTTTCCGTGTCTCCCACTCCTCTTCCAGGCAAATGCCGGGATGTTACCTAACATAAGGCCACGTCCACTTCCTTCTCACATCCTTACCTATCCCTTCCCACAGAAGACCCCTGTTCATCATAGTAGGTGAGGCCTCCTGGGTGAGACACTGGTCCTCCTCCCCAGTTCTATCCCCGAGTATATGTCTCACGCTCCAGGATACAGCCCTTGAGACGGTAAAGGTGGGATTCCTCGCTGTGTCCGAGGGAAAAACCAGCCCTAGACGGTAAACTGGACTAAGAAAGGAAGACCGAGCTCGATAGCTGCAGTCGCTTAAGTGCGGCCAGTATCCAGTATTCGGGAGATAGTAGGTTCGAACCCCACTGTCGGCAGCCCTGAAGATGGTTTTCGTGGTTCCCATTTTCATACCAGGCAAATGATGGGGCTGTACCTAATTAAGGTCACAACCGCTTCCTTCCCACTCCTAGCCCTTTCCTGTCCCATCGTCGCCGTAAGACCTATCTGTGTCGGTGCGACGTAACGCAACTAGCAAAAAAAGAAAGAAAGAAAGAAAGAATTAATATTCTACGGGAAACGTTCTCTACATTTTCGCCAGTGGTAGAATCAGTAAGGTGGATGTGACATAGGTATGCGATACGTACGTTTTACGTGATGGACGCTATGGAAACTGAGTTTGGATAAAATACCTAGGCCTAAGTATTCCTGTAATTACAACGAGTAGCTCTCAAATGGAGGAGGGAGTGCTGCGTTGTTAATTTGAATCAGCGGGATGTACTGTATAAGTGAATAAAAATTGTCATCGATAGACAGAATTTTGGCGACCACAACCGTCACATTTCCTCGATTACTGACGCACGCGTGTTTGGTGAAGAGACGCCACTTCCCAGTTTAAGCATGTGCAGGTTCAACTCTGCCTTTTAATCCGTTGAGACACAATACAAATTGTTTGAAGAGAGTTAACGAGTGGTGGAAGATGGATTGAATACCTCAAATCACCGTTCGTCTATATCATTAACAGACTGGGGTCAGCGGCGAGGCCTCTCGTACACAGGATCCCGCGTCATGGTTGTTTCTTCTGACTCTTTGACCGGGTGTTTGTGTTTCGCGCAATATACATCTGCTCCGAATTACACACACGATGCACTACACTACCAACCACCACAGAAATACGCAACGTGAATACTTCGCTCCAGACAGGATTGACGTCAGGAATGGTATCCGACCGTTCAACAGGGTCAAGTACACGTATGTGTCACAGTTTGCACCCACAACCTCACCAGGCTGAGTAGTAGTAGTAGTAGTAGTAGTAGTAGTAGTAGTAGTAGTAGTAGTAGTAGTAGAATGTGTAGATAGTAACACATACAGACGGACACGGCCGGGCTCATTCGTTTAGGCAGTAGAGTGCTGCCCTTCGGAGTTCAAGCTGTCCGGTTGTATTTGAAGGTCCTCAAATTCACCAGCCTCGTGCCGATAGATTTGCTGGCGTGTAAAATAACTCAGTGCGACAAAATTCCGTCACCTAGGCGTCACCGAAAATCGTAAAATTAGTTAGCTCTGTAAACCTGGCCAGAGGCAGATGTTGGGTTACACATCTCGCTGTCCAGTGAGCACCTTCTCGTTGTGAAACTAGTAAGAACCTTCATTGACGAGGTGACGTGGGAGATCAAGTTTAGTGTGTCATTACCATAGCTCGACTACACGGAAAAATAATAAGAGTAATTTTTAATTTTATGTGACTTTTGATATCGTGGTAATTGCCGTGGGAATCCTCAGTTTACGTGACTGTTGATATCGTGATCATGACCAGGGGATCTCCAGCTTACTTTACTGTTGTTATTATGACAGTTATTTATCAGCGAACCTCCAGTTTACAATAATTGAATACAAACTGGCGGGAAAATATCCAAACACCAAGGAGGGGTTGTGCTAGGTTAACGGACGTTGGTAGGCGCGTTATATACATCTGAAAGATGACGTTGATTCAAACTTCCCGCAAATTGCATTAGCGTGGCGCTAGTAACGGCCCCATGATGTTGCACATCAGGTTTGCTTTATATACGGGTTGAATTGTGCGAGAGTGTTAGTTACCTGTTAGATTGTGTTACGTAAATGTACATTTACTTGATATATAATATATTTTGAGGAAAATGTAAAAACCTCAATAACCAAATACTGATTTGCAGAAAATCCAGGCAATGTGTTAGTGATATATATATCAGGCCAAGCCGAGTACAGCGAGGCGATTCGTAGGAAAAATTACGCCAGCCAAGTCATATCGAAGGGGCGTACAACTCCCCCAACTTAAGCGATTAAGCAACACCAAGCAATTAGAATAAGTATCCAAGGCGTCAGCAGAGCAACGCAGAGATAGTTTACTGGGCCTTTTTCCCAAGAGGTATTGCGTGGTAGGTGCATATAAAACCAAAAAAGAGGGGGGGGATACAAAAATAATGACAACCCAAACAAATAAGTTTTAAATAACAGGTTGTATTATAAGAGCATCAAAGGTTAACATCTTTACAAATTAAAAAAATAATCTTTGGTATATTCATATGAAAGTAAAGATGGCAGTGATAAACAATCAAAGTACAAACCATAACATTGAAGTTCAGAAAGGCAAAGGTCGGGAGAGATTGAATGAAAATCCTAAAATACAGGGTGGAAATACCTAGACATTTTATAACAACGAGAATGTAACAACCACGAGAAGTAGAAAGGTATGTCCGCAAAAACCACAAGGTGGATACGTAGGAACAAGATAATCATAGAACAACAGCCTATCCCCCTAATAAACACTATTCCACTTAAGAGAAGTATCACGCAGACCTTTGCACAGGCAATGAGAAAAGGCACAATCCAAATCACAGACCACTATTGCAATTATGAAAACATAAGTTCATATTATTAGTAAAAGGGAGAAAAGGGGGGACGGACAAAGAGGAAAACACTTAATAGGAAGAGAAAGTAATAGGGAATAAAAAAAGGGGAGGATGAGGAAACTGGTAGAGATCAGGCTGAAATATCCATTTTCATATCGATGACATTCCACGCTCACTAACAACACGCAGACTAAGTTCCATATCACTTGTAAAGTTCGCCGATCCACAACTCCTTTTCCTTCACTATTTAATAGAAAACCACTAGATTTTGAAGTTTGTCCAGCAAATTTGGTAGTGCCCAGAGTGGGCCCAAAATCAATAACAATAGTGAGGCCAGAGAGGCAAGGAAGTGAATAAAATGAAAAGCATAATAACAAGTCTGCTCACCCGGCTCTAAGAAAATATTGAAGTCAAGTAGAATAGACTGGATAAAAATCAGCACGGACCAGCCGTGCGAGGAAGTTGCTGCTCCCACTGCTTTTACAAAACACAATCCACACCTGGCTTTTTTCGCGCGGATGTTAACCTGCGTTCTTGTATCTTTTATCAATTAAATATGTTACCTCGACAAATATATTGCCAAAATTTCCGGGTTCTACATTCCTTATTTCATGGTGTTTGCATATAGGCGAGCGAAGCACATGCTGGAAAGTACTAGAAACAGATGACGTAATGATGTGGCGGTGAGGAAGGCGAGAGAGCAAGCAGTAGTGGATGGGGCGAGCAAGCAGACGAAACAATGGCGGGGCAGTACGATGTTTACAGCAGCGGGACGACGAAATATGCAGAAGGTAAGAGCAATGTAGAAATAGGGAGCACGTAATAATTTGACGGAGTGACTGTGAGTGGGTTAAGAATGCCCTTACGTCGACGAAGAGGCCAGTATCAACAGCTCACTGCGGTTGAACCTGGCCGTATAATATAGCTACGTGAAGGTGGATTTTCCTTCCGCTCTATTGCAGAACAACTTGGTAGGAATGTGTCCACTATGCACGCGTGCTGGCAGCAGTGGTCACGAGAAGGTACACTCGCAAGAAGACCGGGCTCTGGACGTCCCCGTGGCCCCACCGAGAGGGAGGACCGCCGTATTCGACGTATGGCTGTGGCGCAGCGGACTGCGTCTTCAGCAGCTATTCGAGCGGCACTTGGCACCTCAGTGACGCAGCGCACTGTTCGAAGTCGGTTACTTGAAGGACAGCTCTGAGACAGACGCGGCGTGCATTCCATTTTCGCCAAACCACCGCCGTCTGAGACTTCATTGGTGTCAAGTGAGAGCTCATTGGAAGATGGAGTGGAGGTCCGTTGTGTTCTTCGATGAAAGCCGGTTCCGTCTTTGTGCCAGTGATGGCCGTGTGTTGGTTAGGAGGCATCCAGATGAGCGCCTGCATTCCACCTGTCTGTGGCGTCGGCACACTGGACCTACACCGGGAGTTCTGGTCTGGGGAAAAATTTCCTATGATAGCAGGAGCATTCTCGTGGGTATCCCACGCACCCTGACTGCAGATGTGTACGTCCTTCTGTTGATTCTACCTGTTGTACTGCCATGCATGAACAGCATTCGCGGGGGGTGTTTTCCAACAGGAAAATGCACGCCGTCATGCCGCTGTTGTAACCCAGCGTGCTCTACAGATTGTCGAGATGTTGCCTTGGCCTGCTTGAACCCCGATCTGTCCCCAGTGGAGCACGTATGGCGCATCATTGGACTACAACTCCAGCGTCATCCACAACTGGCATTAACCATCCCTGTATCGACCGACCAAGTGCAACAGGCATGGAACTCCGTCACACAAGCTGACATCCGGCACCTGTACGACACAACACATGCACGTTTGCCTGCCTGCATTCAATAGTCAGGCGATTACATCGGTTAATAATGGACCAACATGGCACATTTGTGTTGGCTTTTTTCGCGCGGATGTTAACCTGCGTTCTTGTATCTTTTATCAATTAAATATGTTACCTCGACAAATATATTGCCAAAATTTCCGGGTTCTACATTCCTTATTTCATGGTGTTTGCATATTGTTTTCCGCCATTGTATAAGCTTTTAACATCAAAGATCGATCATTACTGCCTACAGGGCATGGGTACGTACTGCAAACCGTAAGTATACTTGCAGACCCGTAGGTCTCTAATGTCTTTGAGGTTGACGCTAGAGGTACTCCTGAAGCCTGTAGTAACTGGATGGGGAAGGCCCACTGAAAAGAAGCGGTGGTTTGCCGTCTGTTACGTAAAAAAACAACAAGGCATCACTGGTATTTGTATTATATTGTTAGATTGCCTGTATACATGAAGATGTGTGTTTTGCCGCGAAAGTCCAACGGAACATATACAGTATGAATGTTTCCGCACGCGAAGTGTTAAACAATCCTGATTGACGAGATGACGTGGGTTACCTGACTGTGGTGTGTCATGAAACTGGGATGCAGTTGAGAGCTACCTCTGAAAGAAGCTTGATTGATAAGGTGACGTGGGTGACATAAGTTTCGTGTGTCAAAATGTAAGAGCAATTTCTAATTTTATGTGACATTTAATATCAGAATAATTGCCGTGGGACGTGTTTGCTTATATCGTGATCATGACCAGCGGATACCCAGTATTCGTGGCAGTTGTTATCCAATTTACGTGACTACCGAGCTCGATAGCTGCAGTCACTTAAGTGTGGCCAGTATCCAGTATTCGGGAGATAGTGGGTTCGAACCCCACTGTCGACAGCCCTGAAGATGGTTTTCCGTGGTTTCCCATTTTCACATCAGGCAAATGCTGGGGCTGTACCTTAATTAAGGCCACGGCCGCTTTCTTCCCACTCCTTGCCCTTTCCTATCCCATCGTCGCCATAAGACCTATCTGTGTCGGTGCGACGTAAAGCAACTAGCAAAAAAAGAATTACGTGACTGTTTGTATCGTGGTCAGTGTCACGAGACCTCCAGTTTGCTCGACAGTTGCTATCGTGATAATTGCCACGGGACTACCAGTCTGGCTGACAGCTGCTATCGTGATAATTGCCACGTGAATACCAGTCTGCCTGACAGCTGCTATCGTGATAATTGCCACGGGACTACCAGTCTGCCTGACAGCTGCTATCGTGATAATTGCCACGGGACTACCAGTCTGCCTGACAGCTGCTATCGTGATAATTGCCACGGGACTACCAGTCTGCCTGACACGCCTTTCCTATCCAATCGTCGCCATAAGACCTATCTGTGTCGGTGCGACGTAAAGCCCCTAGCAAAAAAAAAGTCTGCCTGACAACTGCTATCGTGATAATTGCAAACGGGACTACCAGTCTGCCTGACAGCTGCTATCGTGATAATTGCCACGGGACTACCAGTCTTCCTGACAGCTGCTATAGTGATAATTACCACGGGCCCAACAGTTTGCTTGACAGTTGCTATCGTGGTAATTGGCACGGGACCACTAGTCTGCCTGACTGCTGTTACAGTGATAATTACCACGGGACCTCCAGTTTGAGTGACTGTTGGTATCGTGATAATAACCATGGGATATTCAGTTTTACGTGATCTTTTATATCGCGAAATTGCAAATATCCCATCACCTTCCCCACACCTCTAATCACCTCTACAAATCTCCTTGGCCTGAGAGAGGGCGTTACCCTCTAAGAAGCCCGCCCTACCCCTTCAGGGTAGGAAATGAAAACATACTAAAATAAGTGATTTAACTTCCACTCCCTCCATGGGACTTCATGGACTGCACGGATTTGCTTTTCCCTTTGAATTTCAGGGTTAATATATTAATGGTTAATGCGCAACCTTCTAAAGAGTCTACCAACATAAATACACACCATCGGAAACATTCTGAGTGCATGTAAAACAGTTCCTTGGATACTTACCAGACTGCTGCACTGCATCATATGGGCGGGTCAGTACATATACAGTATCTACTGAACCGTGAATTATATTGATTCTTTCATAGATGGCATCGACTGAGCATAATGCATTTGCTTTAATTTTATTTGAATACAAATAAATACATTGAATATTGGCCTACTGTTAAATAAAATATTGCACGATACACGGGAGGAAGTGTTTCGATATTCCAGCCTCGCCGTAAACATCTCAACTAATACGTAAAACCTCACATTCAACCCTTGTTGTGTAAATATCTGTTCCAATTTTAAATTGTTTACATAGGTTTATACAGCTCTAATTAAAATCAGATAACATTCTATTATTAAGTGATTTTATTTTGCTATTTCTTTTACGACGCACTGACAAAGACAAGTCTTATGGTGAAGATGAGATAGGAAAAGACTAAGAGTGGGAAAGTGACCGTGGCCTTAACTGAAGTAAGTAATTCATGGTGTAAAAATGAGAAACCACAGAAAACCTTCTTCAGGGCTGTCGACAATGGGGTTCGATCACACTATCTCCCGAATACAAGCTCATACCTATGTGACACAAAACTGCGTAGCCAGCTTGCTCGGTCAAGTGGAAATTTATGTTGCGTTTGTTGAAACTTCTACCTGAACTTCTTCTTCTTCTTCTTCTTCTTCTTCTTGCATGTTTTCAATCTCCTACGTACTACTGTATGAAAACTGGCTACTCTGAGGAAGATCATTAATTTTGTGTGGAGAAGAAGGCTTCGTTCACTTTGGAGTTCATTGTTCTATTGTCAAGCACAGTGGTATTTAAATTCATTTCACGCTTGTAATTTTTTAAACTCACGACAATGAATGACTTTACTTCAAGACGCCGGTATCGCTTCTTCTCTCGTTTCTAGACGGATACTCTGCGTATTCAGTGAAGTTTCTAACAGGAGGAGCCTCTTACTTGTGTATTGTCATAAAAATGTGAAACTCACCTTGCTCAATTTTCAAGGTTCACTCGAAAATTACAACTTTCAGTGCTGTTTAGTTTGAGTTTGGCTTTTAGTCAGTCAGCACGTTATATATTTTCAATATTGTGTATAGATGACCAAATTCATCAATAAGAGTGTAGTGGCTTTCTGTAAATTAACTTCTGTTGGAATTTTGAGAGCGCTGATTGTACACACGATGCAGAGATTAGTCTATATCCATCATTTTTGAAAGTTTCGCATATCTGTCTGGCTGTCTGTTATTCGGTTCTGACTAAATGAACGAAATAATGCTAATCCATTTTGCATGAAGCTTTTCAATATTAAAATAGAGACATCCAGAATTTCTCTGTATTTGGTTTTATCTCAATGCTCTTAGTAGAAGCTAAGAAATAATATTTTTTTCCTCGAGAATTCCGCCTTTCAGGGAGGTGTGATCAATGAGTCAGCGACTTCCCTCGTGCCACCGATACCATACTCTGGTCAACTGTTGGTTTCTTGGCAACAATAGCGGCTGTGTTTGGCACTTTGTCGCCTTCTGCTCGCTATGAGGAAGACAAAGCCATCCGAAGTATCTTATTCTAGCGCCACGCATGTTGTTTCTAGAGCTCAGGTTTAGCGATGTACCACTTGGAGGAGCCAGCACTAGCGTTCCTTTCGATCGTGGTGTTATGTTACCACTTTCAGCGATTTTCTATGGGTTGATGGTATCTCTACACTCCTACCCTCTATCTGGAAATATTCAACTCCTGTCAACAAATCGACAGTAGCAAACATATTTTAACATTACTAAAAGACTGAACGCATTTTCATACAACATCCAGAGTTCAACAGTTCCACAAAAAAAATTTTTACGCATGCGAACCCACAGGCAGAGACTAGTTTATTTTACAATTTAGTGACGTGTAGTGACGAGTCTGTTGCTTTTTCTGCACCCTGGTGGAGTAGCGGGTGTGTCACACATGTGGTTTTGACCAACTTTTACGGCCGTTTGCCCTTATTATGTGAAGAGTTTTCAACTATTACCTGTTCCTGTGGTGATCGTAGTGTGGCGTATTGTGTGTAAATGAAGAGGCAAACACAAACACCTAGTTCCCGAGCAAGAAGGATAAAGGAGATTCGGTTAATACTCCAGCCCAACTGAGAATCAAACTTGGGACCCTTTAAACTTCAGGCCGCCATACTGACCAGGGGTTGGACTGTTTACGAGTAGATACCGTAACCGACAATAGTCTAAAATAAACAAAACATAACATTTTGTGACAGGTAAGAAAGACGTGGGTCATCATTTCTGGTAAGATCCAGTGCATACAGCGCAGTGTATCTTCTGGTGTGGACTAGAACAAATTTGTTACTTTCATTGACCTGTATCAGTCTCATTTTTGGCTTTGACAATATTAAAGCGAGTGAGGTATGAGGGACGCATACAGTTTTAAAGCCGGCTGGTATATATGTTTCAGTGGTCTTGGCAGATTGATATGAAATAGCACCGTTTGGCTCCGTGAGACCACTTTACCCATTTCTCTACGTCGTCTCTTCTATAGGTAATGTATGTCACTGGCCTTTTTATGTCAACCGATCGTGAACCTGTTGAAGTTCCAACCTGTCTTCGTCCTGAGGACTCAACGTGAATTTTTTTCTCACATCCTCTTATACTGTATATTTCACTTCACTTTATTGTCAGTTTTTAAACAATCGAAGCTATTAGTACTACAGTATGTTCATTTCTAAACGGTGTAGCGCATATAGCACTTCAAAGGACTTGGCTTCATGAGACGAATGGTATCCTTGCAGATGGTCTCAAGGTTTTGGAGTTCGTGTGATCAGCATGATGACTTCCTCAGACATATTGTTAGGATTTCATAGCCGGCTTCATTGCCTCTCGCCATCAGAGAGCTCCTCATTTGAGCTCACGAGACTGGAAGGAAATTTACCCAGTCTCGTCAGTTCAACCGAGGAGCTCTGTGATGGCGAGAAGCAATGGAGCTGAGTGTCGAATCCGAGGCGTATGGGCTAGAGGTGCACACGCTGTATCTACACCAGGTGCAGGTGCGTGCACTGTGCACGGTGCAAAAGACGACTTCGCTCGGTTGACCAGAGTGCACACTCCCCACTCCTCGATTTGGAGCAACAGCGCTGTCTCTCTCTTTCCCCACGCCTGTCTCGCTCGCTCCGCCTGTCTTCCTCTTCCTCACTTGCTCCGTAGCGCTTCAAATCCGAGCCCTGATGAGCCGAGTTGAGCCGAGCTTAGCCGAGTAGCTCAGAGACGAAGCGTTTGTCCGAGCCGAGCCGAGTGGGACCGATGCACTGTGCACAGGAACTCTGCGCCTCAGTTTGCACGCGTGAGATTTTGGGCGTTTGAGAGGTCCTGATCTACACTATAAAGAAGCGTTTATGTGTTGTTTTAATTGGCGACTCTTTCAAAATTAAATGCCGGTCGACTAAGAAATGAAATTCTCATCTTAAATTTGAGTGAACCAGATGTCACAGCGCTGGCTTTCTGAGCCCAAAAGGGCGGGTTCGATCCCGGTTTAGACAAGAGGTATTTGGAGGTGCTCAAATATGACAGTCTCGTGTTAGTAGCTTTACTGGCGCATAAGCTATCTCCTACGGGGCAAAATTCTGACACTTTGGTACCTAGGAAGAACGTAGTTGAGCGATGTAAAATCAATAACATTAAAATTAACTACCGATATCTTATATCTCTCTTGTAATTATTTCCTCCATCGAGGCACTTATGTGGGATAAGCTCTATGTGTACACACTCACAAATTGGGTACTTTGTGGCCTGTTAGCCTCTCTAACAAGGCTGAGTGTACGAGGCGTAGTGATTTTTTCAAACATACAGTATATTCTATTCTCAAGCTACAATATTTGTCTAAAGCTTCATGCAACTTATACTGGAGCGTACAGTTGTAACAAAACCTACGGGCAAAATTTTACGAATGGGTTCGTAATATAGAAAGAAGAATAACTACATTGGTCCGGAAATGCATAATTACTTAGTTGTATGAGTCTTCATCCCGAAGGCTGGTTAGATCCTCACCAGCTTGACCATCAGCGGTCATAAACAGCCTAGGTGTAGGTGTCACTGAACAAGCGAACTAATGATATGAGGAGTGAGGCAATATTACGTTACTCTCCTCACTAAACCAGACGGTCTGCTTTGCCTACTGAAATACGCACACCAACCGACCATACGAGTAACACTTTCTCACCACTCATAACTGGGACTAGCTGCATAAAGAACCGCGTTACTAGCATCCCTTCTACCTCGGTCACTTTCATATTGGCAATAAGACTGAGACAGGTCAGTGGACGTAACAATTTTTCCCACACAAGGGGACATAGTGCACTGTAAACACAGGATGTGAGCTTAATTACTGAGTTATCAGTTTCGTTTTACAGTACACTCCAACACGTGTTACTGTTACATTACACTTGAGGAGCGTCAGAACAAAACTGATTCATCCGCATTAAACACTCATAATGTTGTAGTTACTCACTCAAGTTATAAGGAAAAATACTATACCAAACAGGAAACACTATTTAACACGTTAAATCAAACGTGAAATATCAACTTTAATTATCCAGGTATTAAACTCAAGATGATGGAGTTATCGGATTTTGATCAGACCGCAGCGGATATAATGTACTTAGTCAAGTAGCTAATACATAAGCATTTATTCTTGAGAATGTAATTTAGTTCAATGCAAACAAATGTAGTTTTATTGTATTAAAGATGAAATGCCCTATTAAAAATAATCACACTAGTCATCTTCATTTAATTGTTTGGCATCTTCTTCGTTGTTTCTATTATCCTAGAGCAGGCTACCGTATCAGAAAAAATCATCATTCCTCCAGTCCTTTCCAACTGCTTGACCATCAATCCATCACATTCTACTTATTTTGAGCTATTAGATTAATTCATATCTTCATAGGTTGCGAATGTTTCCTCCTCTTTGTAAAAATAAAAATTCACTTCATTTCCTGAATAGACCCATTCCTACAAAGTATTTTACTCGAATAATATGTCTGTCTGTCTGTCTGTCTGTCTGTCTGTCTGTCTGTCTGTCTGTCTGTCTGTCTGTCTGTCTGTCTGTCTTCTATGTCCTTTTCCTTGAGATAAACGGGGCCAAAAGTCTGTTGTGAGTTTCGCAAATAGGAAAAGTCCTCTCAGTTTTAATTACTGCGTTGATGGGTTGAACGTTCCTTTTGGGGATCATTGTAAGTATGGTACCTAGGTGTTAATATAAGGAAATATTTCATTGGGGTAATCACATAAATGGGATTGTAAATAAAGGGTACAGATTTCTTCACATGGTTATGAGGGTGTTTAGGGGTTGTAGAAAAGATGTAAAGGAGAGGGCATATAAGTCTCTGGTAAGATCCAAACAAGAGTATGGTTCCAGTGTAGGGGACCCTCATCAGGACTACACTTTCAAGACCTAGAAAAAAAATCCACAGAAAAGCAGCTTGATTTGTTGTGGGTGATTTACGAAAAAAGAGTAGTGTTAAAAAAATTGCAAAATTTGGGCTGGGAAGACTTGAGAGAAAGAAGACGAGATGCTTGTCTAAGTGGTATGTTCCGAGCTGTCAGTGGAGAGATGGCGTAGAATGACATTAGTAGACGAATAAGTTTGAGTGGTGTCTTTAAAAGTAGAAAAGACCACAATATGAAGATAAAGTTGGAATTCAAGGGGACAAATTGGGGCAAATATTTGTTTATTGGAAGGGAGATGTTCAATAAAATTCAAATTTATTTGGACTCATTTGAGAAAAGGCTAGCAAAACAACAGATAGGGAATCTGCCACCTTGGCGACTGCCCTAAATGCAGATCAGGATTGATTGATTGATTGATTGATTGATTGATTGATTGATTGATTGATTGATTGATTTTTGACTGAATACGTCTTTTACACCTGGCGGAATACTCTGCTACCATGTTATAAAAATGTTTAAAATGTCCACTTCCTGCGTGAATACTGGTCTCTGCTCGTCTTCTCATTGAATTCCGAACACGCTCAAAAAAGGCTGGTGCATGGCGTACTGACAGATAGGCAGCCACGGGTGTTGCTCCATCATCCACAGCAGTCGAATACACCATGAAAAGTAACCCTATAGGAAAAATTACGGTGGGTTTAAGTGAAACTTTGAAGAAATCTATAAAAAAAGTTACTTATGATTCGGAGTCCGGGAATAACATGTGGATGCTAAAAAGGTATTCATGTGTTTATACATATAATAAACTAGCAATTACCCGCGGCTTCGCTCGCGTGGATTTCGTTATCTGATCAAATTAATCATTCCTCGGCGTTGTACTAAGACATTATCTGAAAGTTCCTAAAGTATAAAAACTCACTGAAAAATTGAGTGTCATTTATCCCAGAAATTCTTTGTAAACCATGTTTTTGGTATCAGTATTACCATTTGGAGCTAAGACGGCCATGCGACATAGAACTGAACATGTGAGAAACAGTCTTCTCTCAAGTCTAAAAAATAAATACATGTTTTTATTTTTTATTTTTAAAGGAGATTCCAAATACCTATTCCCACATCTGTAACATCTTCAGTTTTCGAGATATACATACGTATCCCCATAAAAAGAATTCGACCCCTTGATCAGTCATTTCTCGATCCCCACCCTATTTAAGTGTATTTTCCGAAAACAAAAATACATGTTTCTTTATTTTTAAAGGAGATTCCATATACCAATTTTCACGTCTGTAACATTTTCAGTTTTTAAGCTATAAGTATCCTCATAAAAATAATTCAACTATTTTTCACTTCTTTTCACCCCCCGTTAACTGCCTTATCCGAAGACAAAAAGGTACATGTTCCTGTATTTTTGAAGGACTTTCCAAATACCAAGTTTCTTGTCACTATTGTGTTAAGTTTTTGACATATAATGTAGATATACCGGCATTCATTTTAAAAAATCACTCGCTTTTCCAATTCCTTTTCAGCCCCTTAATTGGATTTTCCGAAAACAATAAAACACGTGTTTCATTATTTTTGAAGGAGATTCCATTTACCAGTTTTCATGTCTGTACATCTGTAACATCGTCAGTTTTTGAGATAAATATACTCATAAAAATGATTCAACTTCTTCTTCACTTCTTTTCACCCCTCTCCCGCCTTAAGTGGACTTTCCAAAAACAAAATACACGGTGTTTATTTTTTAAAGAAATTAAAAATACCAACTTCCATGTCCGTAACAGCTTCAGTTTTTAAGATAAAGTATCCTCATAAACATATTTCAGCTCCTTATTTACTTATTTTCAACCCCACACCCTTTAAGTCAATTTTCCGAAAAAAACAAAAAACAAATGCGTGTTCCTTTATTTTTATAGCAGATTCCAAATGCTAATGTTCACGTCTGTAACATCTTCATTTTTGAGATATAAGTATCCTCATAAACATAATTCAACTCATTTTTCAACACCCCCCCCCCCACCACTTCCTACCCGTTAAGCTGATTTCCCCCTCCCCAAAGCGTGTGTTTCTTTATTTTCAAAGGAGATTCCAAATTGCAATTTTCACGTCTTTAAAATCTTTAGTTTTTGAGATATAAGTATCCTCATACAAAGAATTCAACTAATTTTTCATTTCATTCAACCCCCTGGATTTTCCGAAGACAAAATAACACGTGTTTCTTTGCTTTGAAAGAAGATTCTAAATACAAATGTTCATGCCTCTAACATCTTCAGTTTTTGAGATATAAGTATTCTCATAAATAGAGTTCAAATCCTTTTTCACTCTAGCCCGTTAAGTTGATTCCCCCCTTACAAAAATGCGTGTTTATTTTTAAAGAAGATTCCAAATACAAATTTTCACGTGTGTAACATCTTTAGTTTTGAGATGTAAGATTCTCCAGAAATAGATTTCAATTTTTTTCACTTCCTTTCACACTACCCACCTAAGTGAATTTTCCAAAAATAAACAGTACCCGCTCCTTTAAAAGAGCTTCCAAATACAAATATCACGACTGTAACATCTTAAGTTTTTGAGATATATGTATCCTTGTAAAAGGAATTCATCTCCGTTTTCATCCCCCCTACCAAATTGATCCCCCCCCCAAATGCGTGTTTCTTTATTTTTAAAGGAAATTCCGAATACCAATTTTCACGTCTGCAACATGTTGTGATAGTACATATATCACACCCCCGAATTATATGTAGAAGGTAGAGATATTATTGTCAGTATTCGATTTATTATTATTATTATTATTATTATCGGTATTTCATTTGTATGTTTTGTCATTTATATTTATAAGCTGGAAGATATCCACATATGTAGGTATGAGTAATTTGTTTTGCACGAGTGGGAAAACATTGCTTTAATAACTCTGGTAATTCGAATGAGTCATATGGCTACCCCAGTGTCTGTTGTGATGTACTTGTGTCGGGAAATTCATGAGTCATGTATATATCCCAGCCTGATGAGATGAGCTTGTTGTTGTATTAGGAAAGTTTGGTGATTCATGTAAAACTCCCGAGTGTTTGTTTATCTCTTGGGAGAAAGGAGAAGTTCAGGGCATGTCTTGACAAGAGGTTCACTCATGATTGGTGGGCAAGCACCAATCAAGACGTCTCATCTGAGAGGAGGGGGATGTTGATGTCTATAAAGGTTGATCATACGGCGGCAACCTGGAGATTAAGAGATTGTAAGAAACATTGTAAGGGTGATTGTAGAGGTGATTGTAAAGGAACGAGAAGGAAGACAACTACAACTACAACTGACGCACTGTACGGGAAGGAAGTGGTGCTGATACACGGCACTGGAGTGACACGGCTGCAATGGACTGGACTTCAAACGTTCGTGGAGCGTAGTCTTGTTATGTTTTGGAAAGTGGATGATTGTGGAGAGTGCTTGCGCATTAAGTATTGTAGCACTTGTGGCGGCCTAGCATTATATGTTGGTGAAAGCTATCTCAGACTTTCCATAAATTTATATGTTGAGGATCGACAGACGTGTGTATATATCTTTACAACAAGTGTTAAAATATGTGAACACAGTAGTACAAGGTACAGTATCTGTGTGATGTGATAACTGCCGATTATAAGAATCGGTAAATCGAATTGATATAGAGACAGTGAAGGGTGTTTATCTTCATACATGTACATTGTTCATCGGACCATCTACAAATGGTAGCTTAGTTCTCGCTTTCGTTTTCCCACGGTTTTCATTATTGTTGTTGTTGTAAATATGGAGTCTTCCAGCAATATTTTATGTGTGTATTATATGTACAATGTTGTATGTTGATGAGGTGCTCATGCACGGAATTTGTTCAGAATATAGTCAGCTATTTTAGAATCAGTGTTATTGATGAACCTAGGTGCAGTTCCTACCTAATTAGTCGTTTTCAGGAGGTTAGGTAAGGCCTGCAGCAGATGTACCAGTACGCAGCATTATGTACACGCCCTGGGATATAAAGTTTATCATGCTCTTATCTAAATTCGAGGGATCCATTCTGGTGAACTCTGGCGCCCATACTACGGACATTTCGGTTAATTATGCTTATTAATTTTATTAAGTTTTTGAGTAATTTTATTTATATATTTTTATTAATGATTTTATTTATCAGTAGTCATCAAAATGTTACAATTGGCTTCCCAACGTGTGGCTGAATGATTGGTACATCTGTTAGGCTTATAAGCGTAGGTACACTTGTCAGGTGTGGTTGGAATTCTGCGAACCATGTCAGTGAAGTGTTTTATATGTACGTGATATGTATGTTAGAGTATGAAGAAATGTTGTAGCGAGTCGAGTATTATAAAATTGAGAAGGAGAGAGGTTGTTAAAGTTGCTGGTACTAAGAATCAGGAAAAAAGAAGTCAAAAGAATTCCACCACATTGAGTCTATCGAATTTAAGTGAGAGTAGCGAAATGGCTGATAGTAAGAAAGATCAATCGGCAACGATGTGTGAGGAACCGAGTAACCCGTCTCAAATTCAGAATGTAGGGGATCAAGAGGAGGCTTCCATTCGTAGTATGCTTCAGTTGCTTCTTAGTAAGAACGAAGAGTTGAAGAGTGAATTGTACAGTAAGATAGATAGTCAGAGTAATGAATTAAATTCATTGAGTGTTGAATTAAATGCCGTTAACAGTAAAATCGATAATAATAATGTTGAACTGTCCAGTAAGATTGATAATCAGAGTGTTGAATTAAATTCAGTGAGTGTTGAACTGTCCAGTAAGATTGGTAGTCAGAGTAAAGAACTGAAAAGTGAATTGAGTTTTTTAAGTAATGAAATATACAGTATTAATAGTGAATTAAATTCAGTTAGTACGGAATTGTCCATTAAGATTGAGAATCAAAGTAAGGAGTTAAATTTAGTGAGTGTTGAATTGTCTAGTAAAATTGATAGTTTAAGCAGTGCTGTGAATGGTAGAACAGATGAACTGAACCAGAAGTTTGACCATCAAAGCAGGGAAATTCAGGAAGTCAATAATAAGGTAGAAGCTCAATGCTTGGAATTGACTGAGAAAATTGAATGCCGATTTAATGTAGTTAGGAAAGAATTTGTTGAAAACAGCAAGGAATGTGATAAGAGAATAAAAATAGTGGAAGATAAAGTCGAAGAAATAGATAGAATTAAATCCAATCAGAACGTTTTAGCGAAGCGTATAGATGAGAAGGATGAGAAATTGGAAAAAGACCTTAAGTCGGTAAAAGATGACCTCAAGTCAGTAGAAGGAAATGCCAGAATGGTAGTTGAAGAAGGAATTAAAGCATGTCATGTAAAGTTAAGGAAGGAGATCAGTCAAATCCAAGTAGGTAGCAGCATATGTAATAGGTACGTATCTTGTACGAAGGACTCTGAATTACCCAAGTTTAATGGTCGGCAGTTTAATCCGATGGAATTCTTGAAAACGGTGGAGAAACGGTTTTCCAAGAATCTTGACGATGGTTTGATTGAGTGGAGTATGGTTGATGAGCTGTTGGATGTTGCATTTGTTGGAGAAGCGAGATCTTGGTTTCAAGTTTATAGACAAGGTATTTCGAGTTTGGAGGAATTTAGGGAGAAATTTAGTTCTAAATTTTGGAGTGATGCTATTCAGGGAAGGGAAAGAAATCGCGTGCTATTTGGCAAGTATAAACCTCAGGAAGGTGTATCTATGACGGAGTATTTCTTGGCGCATGTTCTGATCAGCCAGAATATTGAAGGTCTAGCATCGGAGAGAGATATAGTCCGCCAGATGTTGAGGCATTTTCCTGAGAAGGTCGGATTAGCTGCATGTATGCAGAATATTGTTACGATTAAAGAATTAGAGCAGCTGTTAGAGAGGTTTGATGCTTTGGAAGGGCAGGGGAGAACTAGGCAAAGTGAAGGTAGAAATTACGGGGATAATGGGAGACAAGGTAATCAGCTAGGGGGAGATAGGAATAATCAGAATTTCAGTCATTCTAGGCAAGGGAATCAGGGTGGTAATTCCGGAAGGGGAAACAGACACTCTAATCAAGGAGGTAATCACCAGGAATATTATGGCAGAAGACCTAATCAAGGGGAATCAGAAAGTAGGGGGCGTACGGATCAAGGACCGCCAGATCAAGTGCCGAGACATGATAATAGTGAACAGTCCACGTCAAGTAATTTAAACCGGAATCGGACGTCTTAGTTGGGTCAGATAGGCAGTCCGATACCGAAATTCCTATTCACGCGATGAAACAGGTAAGTTACGAGGTAGACGTGAAAGAGGAATTATTGTATGACCATGTGTTTTGTGATCAGGGAGATGTTGTGTATAGGGGGCGTGACGAAGGTAAGAAAGACGTGTCGGATGTCTCACTTTGTGCTAGTGGTGATGGTAATAGCGGTGTTGCGATCGATAATCTTGTGGAAGTTTCTGAAATTGAAAGTGAAGTTTTTTGTGAAGTTGATGAAGGTTGTTTAGTAAGTGAAGAGTGTTCGCGGAGTATACATCATGAGGATGTTTTTGTTGATTTAAGTGTACGTGAGGAGAATAAAGTTAGGTTCATTATGTGTGAAAATGGTGACTTTGAGATTAATGAAACTTCTGATAAGAGAGTCGAAAGTAGCAGTGTTGTTGGCATGAAAGTGGTGCAAGTAGGAGCTGATATGGAAGGTGGTGAAGATGACTTGATTGTTGGGTCATTAAGTAGTAATGATGGCAACATTATAGTGAATTATGGTAAGAATTACAATAATAGAGTGAGCGTGTGTGAGAATGGAAGTGTGCGCGAGATGAAGGAAAGTCTTTTCAGGCGAGTGCGTAATGTTTTATTTAGGTCTGAGAGTTGTGTGAATGATTTGAATGACGTGCTGAGTGATATCGATGTGGAATGTGTGAAGAAGTATGTGATCAGTTTGCTTGCATTAATTATGGTTTTGTGGAAGAGTAAACGTGGTGAGATTCCCGCGCATTTCAGAAAGAGGGATTTCCTTTTTATGAATGTTCCGAATGAAAGTTTGTATGATTCTTGTGTGACTGGATGGTATGAATGTCTGTGTGTGAGATAGATTGTGTTCTAGACGTAGTTAGTTTTATTGCGGTGCGCATTCCTCGCTTATCGATGCTGATGTTAAGTTTATGTATAGTTTTTTCATTTATATTAGGGTCCATATACTGTGGACAATAGAATAGGCAAGTGTGCTTATAGGCTCCTAACCACTGAAAATAAGGTCCTTGGGACATTTAATATCTATAGCCTTCGCAGATATAAGAGATAGGATCTGCACCTTGGATGTATATATTATCAATTTTAATGTATGTGTACAGTAGCAAGAAGAGATTGTGTTCTATGGTATATGAAACAATCAGAGTTGTGTGTACATAGACATATTATTATTATTATTATTATTATTATTATTATTATTATTATTATTATTATTATTATTATTATTATTATTATTATTATTATTGTTGTTTGGACAAATTGTAATTCGTGTGTGCGAATACAATGCAGTAGACGCAATGTATATATCATTATTACAGTAAATTATGTGTTCAGTTATGCCATTATAAGGTTATGTATGAAGTTCTGTTTTATGGTGAATCATAATATGTGATATCATCGATTCACCAAGGGGGCGTTATGTGATAGTACATATATCACACCCCCGAATTATATGTAGAAGGTAGAGATATTATTGTCAGTATTCGATTTATTATTATTATTATCGGTATTTCATTTGTATGTTTTGTCATTTATATTTATAAGCTGGAAGATATCCACATATGTAGGTATGAGTAATTTGTTTTGCACGAGTGGGAAAACATTGCTTTAATAACTCTGGTAATTCGAATGAGTCATATGGCTACCCCAGTGTCTGTTGTGATGTACTTGTGTCGGGAAATTCATGTGTCATGTATATATCCCAGCCTGATGAGATGAGCTTGTTGTTGTATTAGGAAAGTTTGGTGATTCATGTAAAACTCCCGAGTGTTTGTTTATCTCTTGGGAGAAAGGAGAAGTTCAGGGCATGTCTTGATAAGAGGTTCACTCATGATTGGTGGGCAAGCACCAATCAAGACGTCTCATCTGAGAGGAGGGGGATGTTGATGTCTATAAAGGTTGATCATACGGCGGCAACCTGGAGATTAAGAGATTGTAAGAAACATTGTAAGGGTGATTGTAGAGGTGATTGTAAAGGAACGAGAAGGAAGACAACTACAACTACAACTGACGCACTGTACGGGAAGGAAGTGGTGCTGATACACGGCACTGGAGTGACACGGCTGCAATGGACTGGACTTCAAACGTTCGTGGAGCGTAGTCTTGTTATGTTTGTGGAAAGTGGATGATTGTGGAGAGTGCTTGCGCATTAAGTATTGTAGCACTTGTGGCGGCCTAGCATTATATGTTGGTGAAAGCTATCTCAGACTTTCCATAAATTTATATGTTGAGGATCGACAGACGTGTGTATATATCTTTACAACAAGTGTTAAAATATGTGAACACAGTAGTACAAGGTACAGTATCTGTGTGATGTGATAACTGCCGATTATAAGAATCGGTAAATCGAATTGATATAGAGACAGTGAAGGGTGTTTATCTTCATACATGTACATTGTTCATCGGACCATCTACAAATGGTAGCTTAGTTCTCGCTTTCGTTTTCCCACGGTTTTCATTATTGTTGTTGTTGTAAATATGGAGTCTTCCAGCAATATTTTATGTGTATATTATATGTACAATGTTGTATGTTGATGAGGTGCTCATGCACGGAATTTATTCAGAATATAGTCAGCTATTTTAGAATCAGTGTTATTGATGAACCTAGGTGCAGTTCCTACCTAATTAGTCGTTTTCAGGAGGTTAGGTAAGGCCTGCAGCAGATGTACCAGTACGCAGCATTATGTACACGCCCTGGGATATAAAGTTTATCATGCTCTTATCTAAATTCGAGGGATCCATTCTGGTGAACCCTGGCGCCCATACTACGGACATTTCGGCTAATTATGCTTATTAATTTTATTAAGTTTTTGAGTAATTTTATTTATATATTTTTATTCATGATATTTATTATTATCATCTAAAAATGTTACAATGTTAAGTTTTCGAGATATACTATAGATCTGCTAATTTTAAAAATTCACCCCCTTTTTCAGTTCCCCGTAATTGGATTTCCCGAAAAAAATTATGTTTCTTTACTTTACAGGAAATTCCAAACACCAGTTCTGAAATCTGTAATATGTTACCTGTTTGAGATAATTTGCAGATATAGTCTTTTTTTAATTCACCCCGTTTGTCACTCCTGTTAGCCCCCATTCTTCGGATTATCGAAAAACACAAAAATACGTGTTTCTTTATCTTCAAAGGAGATTCCAAATACCAATTTTCATGTCTGTAACATCTTCAGTTTCTGAGATATAAGTCTCCTCATGAAAGGTGTTCAACAACTTTTCCCCATTTTAACCCCCTGTAATGGGATTTTTGAAATCAAAAATACGAGTTTGTTTATTTTTAAAGAAGATCCCAAATACCAACTTTTACGTCTGTAAACTTCTAAGTTTTTGAGATATAGGTATCCTCATTTGAAAAATTTACCCCCCTTTTCACCCCCTTACCGACGGAATATCCAAAAATCCTCCCTTAGCGAGAACCTACACATTAATATAAATGTATCCTCAAAATTTCAGTTCTTTATGTCCAGTAGTTTTGGCTCGGCGATGATGAATCAGTCAGTCAGTCAGTCAGTCAGTCAGTCAGTCAGTCAGTCAGTCAGGACAAGCTATATATATATATATGTGTGTGTGTGTGTGTGTGTGTGTGTAAGACGTATTTCGGATTCTATTCCAGCAATTAAGATGTGTTGGAGTACACTACCTATAATATAACGGATAACTCAGCAATTATACATTTCCGGACCCAGAATGCTATAACATTAAGTTTATTTATTTCTGTAAAAGGATTTCATGCTTGAACTTTTGCCCACGGGTTTCGTCACACCATTTTCGGTTAGCATCAAATGCTATTTTTCCTTAAGTTGCACGATTGAAGTCATGTGTCTATAAACCTAGTTACAGCAGGCAAAGCAGGAAATAAGTGTTTCTTACACGAGCAATCAAAAAATGTGAAAACTGAAGGAGTGGTTCAGGAAGAAGCGGACACGCATCTCAGTAAACGAGCCTTTAATTAGTACATTACCTACGTATGGATGCAACCTAAATAAGAATCTATTCTCGCTATGTTTTGCAAGTCTACCATTAATTTCTCACTATGAGAATTTCGAGCTTGAAAGGATTTACATAAAGCTGAACTTACCTCACAGATGAAAGTGATGTTGTATTCTTTCTGCTGCTGTAAATAAATGAAAAAAGTAAATAAATAATACAATCTCTATATCGTAGGAATGAGTATGATGGGTTAAGGACATAAGAGGCGATAAAATAAAACACTGTGGCATTCGCGCACGTACAACCGCCAAGGGAGGTCGGACAGGAGTGATGACAGAGAGGAGCTTGGCACGTGTAAGAGGAAACAATATAAGACATTACCCGGCTCCCAAGATTACCGTCCAGTTCGTACTACTTGTGGTCCGCTGAGGAGTCTAGAATGATTGTATTATTTATTAATGTACGTGTGTGTTTTTATCTCTAGCAGCAGGAAGAAGGCAACGTAATAATAATAATAATAATAATAATAATAATAATAATAATAATAATAATAATAATAATAATCACGTATATCACCAGGACTAGGATTTCTATGTAAATACATGTTTGTTTATACATTAGTCAAATTTCAAATGTCGTCATATACCTATGAATTAGGATATTTGGAGTGGTATAAGACACATTCCGTGGTGTAGGGGTAGCATGCCTGCCTCTTACCCGGAGGCCCCGGGTTCGATTCCCGGCCAGGTCAGGGATTTTTACCTGGACCTGAGGGCTGGTTCGAGGTCCACTCAGCCTACGTGATTAGAATTGAGGAGCTATCTGACGGTGAGATGGCGGCCCTGGTCTAGAAAGCCAAGAATAACGGCCGAGAGGAATCGTCGTACTGACCATACGACACCTCGTAATCTACAGGCCTTCGGGCTGAGCAGCGGTCGCTTGGTAGGCCAAGGCCCTTCAAGGGCTGTAGTGCCATGGGGTTTGGTTTGGTATAAGACACATTTCGGGGAATAATACATATTTTCTTTTTACATATTTTAGACAAACTCCCATATCATTACATAATTGAACATTTTATTTTAATTATGACCCATATTTTTAGGTTTCAAATTTATTCTTGTCAGATAATCGTTTATAATTAATTGTACTAGCATCTATATTTCACATCTGATTTCATGAATTTCCATGTAATGTTGAGAACTAGTTGTGTGGTATGCACATTCTTTTGTTTTTGCTGGGCCTCGGTATTGGCCTTGTTATTCAATCCCCATGAAAATAAAATTCCTTATATCTGGCCAGAACAGGTCTGGCCCAGGCAATTAGCAGAGCATTTGCGGCAATTAGGTTAACTTGTTCTATACAGTACCTCACGAACCATGAACAATCGTGCATGAGCTTTGAGTGCGTCTCCAACGTGGTTCATTCGGTGTAATTAAATAGTTAAAATGCTACCAGATCGTGAATCCTCATCTATAAAATTACTATTGTATGTAACTGATTTTCCGATCGAAGTACTATCAACAGATGGTAAAGTAATTGCTTGTAATGCGCGATATAAAACGG
Source organism: Anabrus simplex (assembly GCF_040414725.1). Taxonomy (NCBI): domain Eukaryota; kingdom Metazoa; phylum Arthropoda; class Insecta; order Orthoptera; family Tettigoniidae; genus Anabrus; species Anabrus simplex. Next base: position 623,385,753 of record NC_090266.1, on the reverse strand, counting down.
TGACTAGTTCTTAGCGATTTCTAATACAACAACACATTTTGACAGAAAAACAGATGGCCAACAATAATTGAAAAAGTAAGTAAAAACAGATATTCTATCAGTTATTCAACTGAATGTGATTTAGTAAGGTCCTTTGTCGACCCTCTATCGACGCATGTTCCGACACTCTACAAGTTAAACAACGCGTACTTCAAGGAGTTCATGGAAAAACACACAGTACGGAGTATACAGCACCAGTCAGCATTAAGGAAGAACTTTGCACCATTGATGTATGAAGAAACGCTGAGAGAAATAAGGAAATATATGCAAGGGACACTAATATGAGTATCACTCTTGATGAGACGACAGATAACGCAGGGAGAATGATTGGGAACGTTGTTATCGGTTTAATAAGCAGTGAGCCTTGTACTGTAAACGTGTTCTATTAAGTACATACGAGAGCTTAGATAAATGCACAACAAAAGCATAGCCAAATTGTTAAATGGTGCCATTGTAATTCTATGGCCAAATCGTATTAGATGTGAAACTGTACTCATGTTTCTGAGTGATGCAGCCCCGTATATGGCCAAAGCTGGTGAAGCATTGAAGGTAATATATCCCAAGAAAATTCACTCCACTTAACCAGCCCATGCCCTTCATCGATGTGCAGAATCATTCAAGTTAGCTACACTAAAGCGGACCTCTTAATATCTTCTATGAAGACATTGTTTTTGAAGGCTCCTAGGAGGATTCATATTCTGAGACAGATGTACCCCTGATATGCCACTGCTACCCAAACCAATCATAACTCGAAATGCAAAGTGGTTAGAGGCAGTAGCATGCATTGAAGCCACCTATAATATGTTTAGGGTTTTGGACTCTGACAGTGCCGCTTCGATTGAATCCCCAAAGTCAGTTGTTGGTGACAAAACAGCGAAAACTGGTACACTAACAACCAAGCAAACTTCTCTTGCATCATAACAGCATTAACTGCTCTCCAAAAAAACAAGAAACCACTTTACACAAAAGCCTTACCATTGTAGGAGAAGTTACTGAACGTCTCAACTGCTGCTGTGGGTAGGTTGGAGAAATCGCAAATGTGAAGTTAGACACGTACAAAGCAAGTTTAAGAGAAAATAGACGCAATTTCACTTTTGAAAATTTTAAGCAGTGTTTTGTAACCGACTGCTTCGCAAACAGGCAATTCTAATTGAAATATTAAGATTTGCCCACCCCACAAATAAATGTAGCAACATATTCGAATGAAAAAAGGTTAAACTTTTGTTTTGTGACTTTTCTTTAAATTCGTGTGTTGCATGTATGTATTCTGAGAATATGTACATATTTAGCCTTTATTTATTAACACTATTTTATACAAATTAACAGAAGTAACTTGCCCGAAAACAGATTTTAAGGGGAGAAGAGCGAAGAGAGGCTTGTATTGGTGGCTGTTAGGCATACCGAAAAATAGGGGATGGGTAGGGATAGAAAATAAGGGTAGGTGTGTATTGTGTGAGGAGGGGTGGTCGGATTTACATATATACAACAAGTGTAAAGTTTTGGATGTGGTGAAAAGGACATTACGTAATAAGACGGAAGTGGAGAAGTTAGCTAAAAATTATAAGATGACAGCATGGTTGTGTAGAGAGTGGGAGAGAGGAACAAATATTTCTAAATTTTTAAACGACCGAGCTCGATAGCTGCAGTCGCTTAAGTGCGGCCAGTATCCAGTATTCGGGAGATAGTAGGTTCGAACCCCACTGTCGGCAGCCCTGAAAATGGTTTTCCGTGGTTTCCCATTTTCACACCAGGCAAATGCTGGGGCTGTACCTTAATTAAGGCCACGGCCGCTTCCTTCCCACTCCTAGCCCTTTCGTGTCCCATCGTCGCCTATCTGTGTCGGTGCGACGTAAAACAACTAGCAAAAAAATGTAAACGTGGTGAGAGCAAGATTTATAAAGAAATTGAGTAAATAAAAGGGGGAGATATGGGAGATGAAATGTGAAAGAGATAAGCATAATTGATTTATTATAAAAAGATAAAACTGATGTGAAATGTAAGGACAGAAGTGCGTAAGAATTAGTAATAAGATAAATACAATAGTGTGAAGAAGAAGAAGGGAGACAGTGTGGAAAGAACTAGGTATGAAAAGAAAGAGTGAACAGAGTATGAGATATGAACGATGGACAGTTTGTATGTGTGTACTGTAAAGTCTATGTAGAATATAGTGCTGAGAGGATGGGTAGTGGCTTAGGTAGTAAAAGGTAAGGTTTAGGTAATAGGAAGAAGGCCGGAGTATTACCTAATTTGAATGGTAAGTGCATAAGGGAGGATATAATGCAGGGTGTATATTATATCGATGTATTATATATTGTTACGTGTATGTGTATAAATGGAAATTTTAAGAATGTTAAGAGATAAATTTGAAGGAGCGAGATGATGGAGAGTGTGACGTAGAGCTGTGAGAGGGAGAGATAGGCCTGACCTATCTCAAGTTAAAGTGTTGATTCAGAACGACTGCATGTGTAGAGTAGATTAAGGTTGAGAAGAGTATTAGGTTAGAGGAAGTAAGCTGTCAATGAGACAGTGAAAGATGAGACGAGTTATGGCATCCGTCTCGGCAGGAGAATGGAGGTGCGGCAGGCTACATGTTGAGCTGGCAATCCGCTCACATGTGGGCTGTTTACATAAAGGAGTGGTGAGGAAACTATCACTGACAGCTTAAGGGGTCTATGAGGTCTAGGTTTCCGGCCTCATGAGATATGGCTGGTCGTGGCAGCAGTTCCTCACCAGGGGTGATGTCGCGACCACACAGATTTAGTATAGAATTGGTATAGATTTAATGTAGTTAAGTAGTTAGTTTAGTTAGATGTAGAGTTAGCATGTGGAACTGGCTATCCGTGCATGTGCGAGATGCTTCATAGTAGATTTAGTATGAAAGTTATAGATTTAGTGGTAGTTAAGTAGTTAGTCCTGTCCTGAACTAGTTTTTCCTTATTACTTTAAACCAATGGTGTGTACTATGGTGGGGCAATAAAGATGTATGTTTTTATGTTTTTATTTATTACACTAGCGTTGTGCCCGTTCTTCGCATGGTAATTTGCAGTGGGTTACAGTTTACCTTCAGGAATTTATGTGAAGTAACATGGCTACATTCACACATTTAATGCAACATGTTAAAACGATTGTTTCCTACGAAAGCACGCGGCAGTAACGTGAAATGTGATGAAGCTGAACAAAGACGAGAGAGAGAATGAGGACGATTTCCAAATTTATTTTATGGTACAGTTCCTGGTCCAAAATTGTGCGAAATTCTCCATGGTTCTCAGGTTGCATATTGTATCTCCGACCACTGGCGTGGCGCTCTTACGTTGATAATGCCTCCCTTAATATCTGCGCCATCGAAAAGTGTAAAATGGACTTTTAGTTTTTCCCACTACCCACCTTTAAGTGACATGCATATATTGGACTAAACATCCATTTTTTATAATCATCTGCGTTATTATCCGTCGTAAGATAAATGCCTACATGACATACTGGTACAGAAATAACATATTCTCAAACGTTTGTTGTATACAGTAATTTGATAGACCTAATATTAACAACAATATTTGAGAACAATATTCCTATAAATACCAATTCCATGTGATTATCAAGACATCATATGCACCTGATAACACAATCCTGAGTGTGTACATTCCAAATACGTAATTTGGTTGAAATAAGTACAGCAGTTTTCCACTTTTAGGAATATTCAAACAGACAGGCAGACAGCATAGAGAAAAGTTCTATCTCACGTTACCTCCGTGTTCAGATACGTTAGGTGGGGGTAATTTTCAAGCCGAGCGAAGTATTATGCATCCTCCGATTTTTCTTGTTATGGATCGTTCGAATAACTGTATGTCTGCGAGGGTGTCCGTCACTGGCTGCAGAGCACGAAGCCCGTAGAAAACAGTAATTTTTTCCATCAATTGAAGCGCGAGAGAAATCATGCACATGACAAATTATTTAAAATGAAGGGGAGTTTCACATATAGTCTATAGATTTTACACGTAATCAATAATGTAAGAGAAAATTTAAAAAACTTCTGGTCTTCCTACAAACCCCCAGTATAATAATTAATTTTCAAATTATAAGCATATCGAAACCTGCTCCTGGATGAGTAGACTCTAAATATGAAGTTTGGTCGAGATCTATTCCGCCATTTACCCATTATGATGGAACAAACAAACAAACAAACAAACAAACAAACAAACAAACAAACAAACAAACAAACAAACAAACAAACAGACATGAACGCTAAAAACTACTGTTACAATCATCAGTTAACCCAAAACGGATAAATATATCAAAATAAGGCGAAATAAATGACATTGCAGACAGCGGATCCCCTACAAATTTATTTATAAGATATAAGTCCTTGCCCAGTATATCACAAATGAATAATTGTATAGCATTATGGAAATGAAAGTAGCAGAGAGTAATGGATGTAGTGGTAAAGACCAGTTCTACCTCCAAGAGAAGATGCGTGTACTTTCACCGAGACTTGTGTACGGGTACCTGGTGTTAAAACGTGACCTCTGATCATTGCATACAGTTCTTGGAGGAACTAAATTGTGTTTTCAACTTCCTGTTTTCCACATTTTACGCCCCACAGACTGATTCACTAAAAGTTATCACCACTTACGGAGCTGATTGCTGAAGACATTCAGGAAATGTCATATGAATCTGCGCGCTGTTCTCAGTATTACTTACAGAGTTACAATATTTTAAAGTTATTTGCATAAGACATTTGTGTTTAGTTCCTGTCGTTTGAGGAAACACATTTAACTCTTCACAAATAATCCTCGACTTAAAAGCCTCGTGTACTGTAACTTGGCATGTGTTTTGAATTCAATTTGTTTCGTAGAGAAGTTTTGAAAATTTTAGTTACAAAGGCACATATTTCTTATGGAACACAAGCCCATATTAAGCGACAAGTAAATAATTATTTGTGAATTATTGGACTGAATATAAACCAAGCGAGTGGCTGCACGGTTTGGGTCACGTATCTGCCAGCTTGCATTCACGAGATAGTGGGTTCGAACCTCACTGTCGGCAGCCCCGAATGTGTTTCCCGTGGTTTCCCATTTTCACACCAGGCAAATGCTGGGGCTGTACCTTAATTAAGGCCACGGCCGCTTCCTTCCAACTCCTAAGCCTTTCCTATCCCATCGTCGCCATAAGACCTATCTGTGTCGGTGCGACGTAAAGCCCCTAGCAAAAAAACCAGTCCAATATCATTACAATTTAAAGTAGCCGTGCTAACTTCAAGTTTGTTATAGTTATCTACATGAAAATTAATATATTTGTCAAGTTCAAATATTGGTGAAATATTATTAGTCTTATGATTTAGATGTTATACACACGTTACTTTCCTAAGTTTGAATGTCTGACGAATTGCAAGTCCCACAATTTATAAGTTACTTACTGGTATTCACAGAAACTAAGTGCCAACTTGCCGTCGAAATTATATAAGTATTACGATGTCCGGCAGTATGAATACTGAGTTCGACTCATCGCGTGCAGCATGACATGCGAGCCAGCTGTGAAGGATGCGAACTGAATTGCTACGGTCCGGTCCGTTGCTTATATTCCGTACGACCCAAGGTTGTTTGCCACGTCACTGGGGGAAGTGTGATTCCTTTCTGGCTTATATCTCTCGAATGCCGTGATGGATTTTATTGAAATTGACATATGTTTACGTTCAGAACATGAGCTACACGCTGATGTATGTCCCATTTCCGTATCTTTATCGTCTAAAAAGTTAGAAATTTTCCTTCCAGTACATTCGAGAGAGAGGCGTACAACATGTGGCCGTGACGTCACCCGCAGGTTCATTGCTCGTGACGTGTCCAGCTCGCCACGAGGAGCTTCGTATCGCGCTCGTACAAGATGTCGGGCATACGAACACATATTATTGCCGTCCCTTTTCCATATACTCGGTCAATTATAAAACAATGTACAGGGCTGGAACATTTTCCGGTACAGTATGTATGTATGTATGTATGTATGTATGTATGTATGTATGTATGTATGTATGTATGTATGTATGTATGTATGTATGTATGTATATTTATATTTTGTGATCGTAGGTAAAGGACCTGCTGTTTTATGGGGAAACATACTACAGGGACATGATATTTCAATTCTCATTGGCCGCCCGGTTGAGATGCCAGTGATCCCATACAGCTATTGCATTTTGTGCCTTAAGCTACACCCAAATAAACAGCTTCAGCCAGTTCAAGAAATTTCACCAACACACTCGAAAAAGAATTTATAAGTAGTGGATTGTATTCCACAGAGAAAGCGCGACACCTCTTAAAATTTGACCAGAATAACATGTAACTAGATTGTTAGTCTTATCACATCCACTATAATCCACTACACATTTAGTCCATATTTCCACCTACTTTTCTCTCTACATTATTCTTCGAGTGGAAACCCTGTCTATGATATCAACACTTTGATTACTATTCTGACAAAGCCAGTCCAGTGTTATGTGTGAAATGTAACAATTGAACAAAGTATGGCCTAGAGCCAAGAAAATAATTAAAGGCAAGAAATGTTGGTGCAGTTATTTTTTAACTTTTTGTTCACGGAACTACAAACGCTTCGGACGTGATGTTCTATTTCGAAATTAACACCTGCATTGACCGGAATTCGAAATGGGGCCACCTTGGTGAGAAGCGAGCGACTTACGAATAATGTGGAGATATTTTTAATAAAGGCATGGACACATGGACATTATCAAAGGCACGTATACAAGTGGAGGCACATGCTTCCCCCAGTGCACCGTCACTGCATTGTCCTACATAGCAGGCTTGCAGTGGTGTCCCTACGGCGCACTAGCAACCAGCGTCTTGGAAAGGTGTAGCAATCCAACTGATGAGCCCACTGTTACACTGGGGCGAAACGCTGGCAATTTCACGATTGATAAAGCCTAAAGAACTTACAATTTTTTTCACATGGACATTATTTTATTACCAAGTAATTACTCTCAGAGCATTCCGAAAGCAGCTACTTTCATGGAAACCGTTCCATCTTTAAGTCTCCGATCTGACTGAGACTTGGTACAACGACTTCAGAAGAAATGCTTTATTCAGGCATAAATCAAAATTAGATGCCCAGTCGTATATTTAGCACCTGTTTTGGGGTGTTAAAGTTTGCACTTTGAAGCACCGCATAGACAGGAGTAGCGGCGGGGTGGCCGCCCGGTCCACGTGTCATACTCTCACTTCTTAAGACTAGTACACACCAAGCGTCAAAGTTGCGGAACACGTGTATCGCGACAAGTTCCAGGGATGTCCTGCGACATTTTTTCCGTGTTTGGGACTGTCGCGATAAAAAAAAAGTTGCATGTCGCAGGTCTCCCATTCGAAATGGGATACATGATACAAATGCTACGCAACATGATATAGTCTGGTCGTGTCGCGAGACTAAGTCCCGGGACACGCCGATGCCAGTGTGCAGATAGCCGCCACGTGTTGGTGTTGTGTTTCGTGTTCTGTTGTTTTGTGATGGAAACTACTCTAAAAACCATTGAGGATTCACACACCCTCCCTTGTCTTTGGGATGTTATGCCTACCGAGTATAAAAACAGAGACAAAAGGAGGGAAGCGATGGAGTCTCTGGCTAAAAATTTCACTATGTCCATTCACGAGATGGAGAAAAAGACTCATAACATTAAAAAAACACAAAGCAATTTCTTGCGCCATTTCGCTCCGATTCCTGTGATGCAACTGGCTCTATAGATGTGGACGCGGGACACTGTATCGCAACAGTCTAGAGACAGAGTCTCGCAACTGTCCCCATACAATGCCCCGCGACTTTGTCTTTGTCGCTAGATGTGTACTAGCCTTTACTTCCCTAGCCTCGGCACTCACTGGCGCTATGCGGTGAACGGGATCGCGCTACAAACACCGACACACTACCGTGTAAGTAAAATAACAGTTATTGCCGTAGAAAACTCTTAATGTTGAAAATATTTCTTAGCAAACAAAGTAGGAGTCCCCATACTACGAAAAACGTAAAATTAAGCAATTTTCTCAATTGTGCACAAAGTGGAAGGGTTTCAAATTGTATTATCAAATTAAAGAAACAAATTACGAAAGTCACTTTCGGCCTAAATGCAGTTCCGGAAAAACTGCCTAAAATCGCTTGTCTCTTTACTCGTTTTCTTTTTTATTCAAATCCTAGCTAAATTAACACATAAGGTAAGGTAAGGGTGTATTCTGCCCAAAGGCAGGTCCGAACCTCCGCAGAGGTGTGCCTGAGACGGAGTTTACGTACGGTAGGGTGGCCAGTTCCTTTCCGCTCCTCCATTCCCTTACCGCCCACCAAAAGCGCGTGGCAACCAATCCAAATCTTGACCAAGCCCAATGTTGCTTAACTTCGGAGATCTCACGGGATCCGATGTATCAACACGACTACAGCCGTTGGCCATTTACATAATTCTTTCTGCAATGTGTTCCTTGGTTCAATACCCTCAGGCGGTTTTTTACTTTTTGAAAAATGTCCACACCGAATATAGTCATAAGTGCTTAAGTCAAACTCTGCGTTGATTCACATTAGCCCTCGTAGTGGTGCTTAACTGAAGCAATGCGTTGACTCACATTAGCGCTCGTAGTGGTGCTTAACTGAAGCAATGCATAGACTCACATTAGCGCTCGTAGTGGTGCTTAACTGAAGCAATGCATTGACTCACATGAGCGCTCGTAGTGGTGCTTAACTGAAGCAATGCGTTGATTCACATTACCGCTCGTAGTGGTGCTTAACTGAAGCAATGCATAGACTCACATCACCGCTCGTAGTGGTGCTTAACTGAAGCAATGCATTGACTCACATTAGCGCTCGTAGTGGTGCTTAACTGAAGCAATGCATTGACTCACATTAGCGCTCGTAGTGGTGCTTAACTGAAGCAATGCATTGACTCGCATTACCGCTCGTAGTGGTGCTTAACTGAAGCAATGCATTGACTCACATTAGCGCTCGTAGTGGTGCTTAACTGAAGCAATGCATTGACTCACATTAGCGCTCGTAGTGGTGCTTAACTGAAGCAATGCATTGACTCACATTAGCGCTCGTAGTGGTGCTTAACTGAAGCAATGCATTGACTCACATTAGCGCTCGTAGTGGTGCTTAACTGAAGCAATGCATTGACTCGCATTACCGCTCGTAGTGGTGCTTAACTGAAGCAATGCATTGACTCACATTAGCGCTCGTAGTGGTGCTTAACTGAAGCAATGCATTGACTCACGCTACCGCTCGTAGTGGTGCTTAACTGAAGCAATGCATTGACTCACATTAGGGCTCGTAGTGGTGCTTAACTGAAGCAATGCATTGACTCACGCTACCGCTCGTAGTGGTGCTTAACTGAAGCAATACATTGACTCACATTAGGGCTCGTAGTGGTAGAAAACGGGAAACTGCTTATCCAATCGACCGGTTAACGATGATAATGGTAGGATTTTTGGGAATATTTAAAGAATATATTCTAATACTATATTGTCCGACTCGTTGGCTGATTGGTCAGCGTACTGGCCTTCGGTTCAGAGGGTCCCGGGTTCGATTCCCGGCCGGGTCGGTGATTTTAATCGCTTGTGATTAATTCTTCTGACTCGGGGACTGGGTGTTTGTGTCCGTACCAACATTCTCCTCTTCATATTCAGACAACATACCACACTACCAACCACCATTGAAACACGCAATAGTGATTACATCCCTCCATATAGGGTTGGCGTCAGGAAGGGCATCCGGCCTTAAAGCAGAGCCAAATCCACATTTGCGACGCAGTTCGCTCCCGCGACCGCATGGGTGTGGTAAAAAGCAGTAGAACCAGAAGAAGAAGATATTCTAATACCACATTTTATTTACCTAGCTCATATCGCTAGGATGTTTTAATCATCGAGTTGCTTGCCTGGAAGGCTGGAACTGTGAATTTCTTTAATGGTGGATTACCACCGCATTAACAAATCGAAGGTTTTCTGCGATGCAAGGATAGGAAAGTGTTAGGATTGGGAAGGAAGCGGCCGTGGCCATAATTAAGGTACAGTCCCAGCATTTTCCTGGCGTCCCGTTCGCCTAATGGAGTGGCAGCGATTGCCGAGGTTAGAGAAGTATTGTGTGTGTTCAAGAGAAAGCGAGAGCGTGACACATGAAGCGGCCGGCCGCCCCGTCGCTACTCCTGCCTATGCGTTGCTTCAATGAGCAAATTTTGACACCCCAAAACAGGTACTAAATATATAACTGGGCATCTAATTTTAATATGCCTGAATAAAGCATTCCTACCAAAGTCATTGTACCAAGTCTCAATCAGATTGGAGATTAGCAAATGGAAGACTTTCCTTCTTAGCTACTGACCTGTTCAACATGTATGTTATGTAGGCAAGTAGCAACTGGAAACAACTTCTTATCGGATGAGGCAACGGTCTTTCTTATGCCGTCCAACATCAGTGACATGTTTAATGACCACCACCATACAGTCCGAAGTATAGGTAAACATTCCTTTCTCTCTATTAACTTTTATCTCCAGAATCTTCCAAGTGCTCAGAAGACATCGATATTCCGCATGGTTGAGAATGAATCTCTGTCAAACAGAGAGAATGAATAAGTTATCGTGTTTACTTCAACTTGCGTGAAGGAGGACGGATGTAAAATGTGACACGTGCTATTCAATTACCAACGGGTTCTACTGTGTCCCAGGGAAACCGCTGGGTAGTTGGCTGGCACTGAGAGCCCCCGCTAGAGTCACACTTAGATCCATGCTGTGATTGCTCCGGGAGGGATAAAAGCTGTAACTCTCTAAAGCCGACTCACAGACGCACTAGGCTCCCCGATAACTTTCACTATTTCAAGTGACAGTGAAATGAAAATGAAATGGCGTATGGCTTTTAGTGCCGGGAGTGTCCGAGGACATGTTCGGCTCGCCAGATGCAGGTCTTTCGATTTGACACCCGTAGGTGACCTGCGCGTCGTGATGAGGATGAAATGATGATGAAGACGACACATACACCCAGCCCCAGTGCCAGTGAAATTAACCAATAATGGTTAAAATTCCCGACCCTGCCGGGAATCGAACCCGGGACCCCTGTGACCAAAGGCCAGCACGCTAACCATTTAGCCATGGAGCCGGACAAGTGACAGTGAAAAAAGTGATGTTTCACTCATACAAGTATTTACGATAAGGTAGACAGAGATTTCCTTAGTAATGTCTTCACATCACGAAATTAAAAACATTAACCCATCGGAACCATAATAAATTATTCGTATGCAGGCCCAGATATCTCATATTAGATTTTTGAAAATGTAGTAACTACTTCTTATTCTTATTCTTTTTCCCTTGCTATTGGTTTTAATTCATACCACGCTGACAGGTTTATTGCGACGATGGGATGGGGCAGTGTTACGGCTGGGAAGAAAACTATCGCGATCTTAATTAAGGTACAACCCCTGTATTTGTCTAGCATGAAAATGGGAACCCACGGAAAACCATCTTCAGGGCTGCCGACAGTGGTGTTCGAAGCCACTATCTCCGGAATGCAAGCTCACAGGTACGTGGCTCAAACAACGCAGCCAACTCACTCGATTATTATTATTGGTATCATTTTTCTAATTACTTAAGGTCGGCATTACAAGCTCAGTTTTACGGCCGGAAGCATTTCCCGACGCCAACCCTATGTGCAGAAACGTACGAAGGTCGATCAAATATAAACAGGATTTTTGTTCCTGAACATCAACAGTTGATAGGACTGGCCCCGCGCTTCTGCTATACTTAGGCATGACCGTTAGGAGTGGGGAAAGCGTCTGTTAGATATTGCCCGCCGTTTCGTCAGTAAAGCTCACGATGTCGGATCAACAGGGACACCCGCGCAACGCATAATTATAAAATCTCTTGTTCGTGAAAGAGTTACAGCGGCGGAAATTTGCCAGAGACTGGCTGTACAGTTCGGTGGTCAAACATTGTCAAGGACGCGTGTGTGTAAGGAGTAGCGGAGGAAAGGGGAGGCAGCACCAGTGAAAGCCAAGACTCAACTGTCAGCCGGCAAGGTTCTTGCAACCGTTTTCCTCGATCGGCGAGGCATATTGCTGATAGATTTTTTTGCATGCGCGACGCACAATCAACGCTGCTTACTACTGCGAGATGTTGAACAAGGGAGGGTTGAATATCACCGCAAAAAACGAGACCAATCGATTCGACAATGCGCGGCCCCATACTGCAGCTCTGTCTCCAGGCTACAGGAAATGCACTGGACTACACTGGATCATCCTCCTTACAGGTCCGTACTTATCACCCTGCGATTTCCATTTGTTCGGACCGCTTAAAGCAGCTCTAGGAGGGCGACGAGAGTGTGAAAGACTTCGTGCGCTACTGGCTGGTGACACGACCCTGTCCTTTTTACGATGAGGGCGTCAAAAAGCTGCCCATACGCTGGGACAAATGCATTTCCAAAGCAGGAAACTATGTGGAAAAATAAATTGTAATTGCCTTGTTTTTTTTCAATAAATGAATTTAAATAAAACATAAAATCCCTTTTATATTCGATCCCTCCTCGTATTCACTATTGTGAGTTTCTTTTGTGGTTGTTAGTGTGATATATTGCATGTATATGATGACGTGTGTAAAAGATGAGCAGACGCGGCTGAAATCTATGGTTTGGCCGGGATTCGAACCGGTGCAGTCTGAACCGAAAGTCATGATTCTGACCGTTCACCCAAGGGGCCGGACTAAATGAAGCAATTTAAATGACTAAAATGAAGAATTTTATATATTGATTATTAAAAATATGGCAGCGCGACCACATATCTAGTTAAATAGTGTTCTTTTGAGTGTGCTGGAAATATGTCGTTGGCACCATGGTAAATTAACCAATGGAAAATTATCTACTGATCAGAAGAGCAATGAACAGTTTCAGTGTGACACTGTAAATCTACCCTTCTCAGCATTGTCTTCTGTTAAATTTACTTCGATTCCCTTTGACAGATTGACATTACAATTGTCACGGTAGCTTTTGTTTAACTTTATTAAAATAAAGCTTGACACATTCGTCTTACCTCTCTAGGTCAATAGTTTCACTTCTTTCTCGTCTTCTATTGGGAGTTTGTCTATCCTAGTTCATAGTTTGATCGCTCTACGTCAATAGCTTTACTTCATTCCAGTCTCTTCTAGTGAGAGTTTGTCTATCCTAGCACACAGTCCGACCATAGTTTGATCGCTCTAGGTCAATAGCTTCACTTCATTCCAGTCTCTTCTAGTAAGAGTTTGTCTATCCTAGTACACACTATCGGCAGCCCTGAAGATGGTTTTCCGTGGTTTCCCATTTTCACACCACTCAAATGCTGGGGCTGTACCTTAATTAAGGCCACGGCCGCTTCCTTCCAACTCCTAGGCCTTTCCTATCCCATCGTCGCCATAAGACCTATCTGTGTCGGTGCGACGTAAAGCCCCCTAGCAAAAAAAAAGTACACAGTCTGATCTCTCTAGGTCAATGGCTTCACTTCATTCCAGTCTCTGCTAGTGAGAGGTTTCTATCCTAGTACACAATCTGACCAGTCTAGGTCAAAAACTCCCTCCACTTCATTCTCGTCTCTTCTAGTGAGAGTTTGTCTATCCTAGTGCATAGTTTGACTGCTCTAGGTAAATAGCTTCACTTCATTCCAGTCTCTTCTAGTGAGAGTTTGTCTATCCTAGTGCACAGTCTGACCTCTCTAGGTCAAAAACTTCACTTCACTCTCGTCTCTTCTAGTGAAAGGTTATTTTGTAGCAGCTATACAGAGGATAGCTGACACTGGAAATGTCATGCTCAGGCGTGAAGTTTGTGGGCCTAGACGTGATCTTAGTTTAGTGGACAGCATATTAGAACTGAAATGAAATGTCGTATGGCTTTTAGTGCCGGGATATCCCAGGACGGGTTCGGCTCGCCAGATGCAGGTCTTTCTATTTGACTCCCGTAGGCGACCTGCGCGTCGTGATGAGGATGAAATGATGTTGAAGACAACACATACACCCAGCCCCCGTGCCGTTGGAATTAACCAATTAAGGTTAAAATCCCCGACCCGGCCGGGAATCGAACCCGGGACCTTCTGAGCTGAAGGCCAGCACGCTGACCGTTCAGCCAACGAGCCGGACATATTAAAACTTATTGCAGAGGATCCCGGCAGGAGGACTCACCAAATTGCGACAGTGGTAGGTGTGTCCCATTGGCGTATTCTTCGTATGCAGAACATGATCGATACTTAATGTTAATAACATTGATGGAGGCAGAGAGACAAAAGCTGATATAGAACTTTGTAGGGGTGGACCTAAACTTATTGTAAGGACCTGTATCTCTGGGCACTTTGTGGGAACCACACTTCCAGCAGGATAACGTGTCCCCATACTACAAGGACAACACAACGTGCTTCACATGGTGCATTCTTTTCACCCTGGCCTGCTAGGTCTCCGGTTTCTGCACCATCTAGCACGTATGGAACGTAAACTCGCCCGACCTCCAGGCCAGCTATTATAATCCTGACAGACATTAAGCATTTGTGAGACAGCTTGCCTGTCAGATTAGCAGCTAGTGTGGTTATTAAGCTGTATATTGTCTGTATTTCTAACACCCTGTATGAAATGATCTACATACCCCACAGGCTTGATCGATACTACATACCATTACCTACTTCTTTTGTAGCAGCTTTGAAACAGATACGTGAATATCTACTGGCTGTTTTTCAGTGCATTTTGACCAGCATACGGTAGATACTGTGTACTGAGGTGAAACATGCACTTCTTATTGTAGCTTATTTTGGGGGCTAGAGGCAACATCCAGTTCCATGTATCTAAATTGTGATGCGTTTGTTATTGAGAGGAAGTAAGCAGTTCGTGACTGCGACAGGGAATGGCATTCTGGTATCAAATACAGTAGAAACAATACGCGACACTTACGGATTTAGCCTTGTTAAAATGGGAGACAATTCGATGGTGGCGCTCCTAGTGACTTAACCTGAAAAGTCGCGCTAAATTCAAATATCAATGGAAATGCATACACGAAAATGGATAAATAAATTACGTCTAGAAAGAAAGTATTACTGAGATATTAACTTCGAAGCTGCTAAAACAATTCTGGAGAAATGAATGAAGAATTATTTAAAAAGTTATTTATTTAAAGACTGAAATTAGACATATAAACAAGATGTGAAATGGACTGCTGTGAAATGGCTTGATCTTTCATTTATGCATTGCTTTTTTGCTTTAGCATTCCTTCCTGAAATTTTACGGTTAGATTTGTCTTTTTCCTCATTTAAATAACATTGTATCATCACATTAAGACACTCATGTCAAAAACATATCAGATGTAAGCCTTTTCAGGCGTTTGATCTATTAACTAGCGTTTCGTCTTAGGTCTGACACTAGACTCATCAGAGTGGGATGTGTCAGAGCCTACCCACTGACACTGAGGTGTATGCAGGTGAAGTTATCAGAAGCCCTTATAAGAGGCACTGTCTGATAACTGCATACGGGAGATAAATCTCCACAGTATCTAATTCCAAAGTATCTAGTTCCCTCCATGGGAATTTAGAATTTTCCATTAAGACACTTGTCAATAAAAATATCAGCACATTCATTACACACACATTGCAATGAATTAACATTTAAAAGCTGGACAATTTTCCTCTTAACATGAAGCCTACTAACAGAAAGAAAGTCTATAAAATCTCGGCTTTAATCTGAGAAGAGGGATAAAAGAAAGAAAAGTATGAAAATGTTGTCGATAGTGATGTTTTGAGGAATATTTACGTACAATTAGAGTAAAAATGTAACATACCCTTGGCTGTATAGTCGAGAATTTCTAAAGTCGCTGGCCTGGAAATTATCTGAACAGATCTTATAACTCTTATATAAGCGTAACGTCCCTTCTTTCTTGTGCACCTTATCCAAATCACTTCTGTGACATTTCAAAACCCACAGATCAGGCCTACAACAACACATCGTTATTGAAGGTTAACTGCTGCACTATACAATAAAATATGCGTATTACATTTTAAGCCAGTTAAAATATGGGTCGAGCAGATCAGAAGATTATGAAGTACTATAAAAATCTCTTTGTCACTAGAAGAATATATATGCAAACACAATATTACTTACACTTTCTTGTCACGAGGGAAGCGAAATAAAGACCGCGCATTCTTCTCTACTTCATAGTTACTGCAGCCAAACACAGCACATACCTTTCCCCTCATGTTGAGAGGAGATATCAAGAAATGACACACGCTACTATTTAATTATGTCAACTCACTGAAAACGCATAAATAACACCAAAAACTTCACACACAAATGCACGTGCTCTTACGACAGAATCAGTAGTTCTCAGGTCTACCCGCTAGAAAGAGCTCTAATAGCTGTCCCTCGATATCTCGATGAGTGTCGCGTATTGTCTCTACTGTATTTGCTGGTATAGACCAGATGTAAATACACGGAACATGACTCCTGTCTGTTGCAGAGTTTGTATATAGCATATCTGAGAAGTGCAGCTCCTCATTTTTCCACAGTTATCGTCTTGGCTCGGAAAGTGGGTGGAATATTGTTGTACTACATGAGCTTCAGTGTGGCCGTAATGGAAACAAAATTATTTGCGCCAAACTCCGACTTACAAGCAAAATAATAATAATAATAATAATAATAATAATAATAATAATAATAATAATAATAATAATAATAATAATGTCTACCTCTGTTGTGTGGTGGTTAGTGTGATTAGCTGCCACCCTCTGAGGTTTACGAGGGCTGGAACGGGGTCCACTCAGCCTCTGGAGGTCAACTGAGTAGAGGGGGTGCGATTCCCACCTCAGCAATCCTCGAAGTGGTTTTGCGAGGTTTTCCACTTCTCCAGGCAAATGCCGGGACGGTACCTCACTTACAGCCACGGACGCTTCCTTCCCTCTTCCTTGTCTATCCCTTCCGATCTTCCTATACCCCCACAAGGTCCCTGTTCAGTATAGCAGGTGAGGCCGCCTAGGCGAGGTATGGGTCTTCGTTCCCAGTTGTATCCCCCCGACCCAAAGTCTCACGCTACAGGACACTGCCCTTGAGGCGGTAGTGGTAGAATCCCTCGCTGAGTCCGAGGGAAAAACCGACCCTGGGGGACAAACGGATTAAGAAAGAAACAATAATAATAATAATAATAATAATAATAATAATAATAATAATAATAATAATAATAATAATTAGATAACAGTCTTAAAAGTCACCAGGATATCCTAATTTTGTCCCACTGAGCGAGTAGGACGTGCGGTTAGGTGCGCGCAGCTCTGACTTTGAGTGAGGGAGACAGTGGGTTCGAATCCCACCGTCGGCAGCCCTGAAGATGGTTTTCCGTGGTTTCTCATTTTCACACGATGCAAATGCCGGGGGTGTACCTTAATTAAGGACACAGTCGGCTCCTTCTAACACCTAGCCCTTTCCTCTCCTATCGTCCCCATTAGACCTATCTGTGTCGGTGCGACGTAAAGACAATTGTAAAAAATTGTGTCCTTTATGAGTCGTTTTCTTAACGTGTCGGGACTCAACAGTATAAAGATGTTGCATTAAAAAACTAAAACTCTCAGGTTTCATGGCTGAGTGGTGGGTTCTGGGTTCGATTCTTAGCTGGGTCGTTGGACTTACATCGTAAACAGATTTGGCTCGGGGACTTAATTGTTTGAGCTGCCCCCAAAATTCTTACAACTCCCACACCACATTAAACACTATTCTCCTCCTCCCTAACACGCATTTTCCCATACACGGCAGACGCCGCCCGCCCTCGTGGGAGAGTCTAACTTACAAGGTCTGCATCTGGCTATAATAGTCGCACGAAATTATTATTAGAATTAAAACTAAGCTAAATTAAAAACAAAACTAATAATACTGTACTACCGATCTCAGATGGGATGGAACTAGAAACAGACAAACGACGACTAACAGATTGGGTTACTGAGGTCTCTCAAAATTACGATAATCCATGAGGTTGGAATGTTTATTGTTTCTTAAGCGGATAAAAGAAAACTGACATTTCAATGTGCTAAGTACCGAGTTATTAAAATATTTATTTTTGAGAAATACACCGTCTCTCAGGAACGGCACTGTGTTTATAGTCGTGACGTAGGCCCCATGACCTGCGTAATATTAAACAAAATGTGATCCTATGTGTTCCGCATAATGAAGGGTGTCATATCAGTGTTATACAAATATATTACATGGATTACATAAATAGAAAGTGGGTTGCAGGCAACATAATTACGGAATAAGCAGTAGAATGGGTGGCCTACTCCGGCGCACTGCAGGTGCTCTCATTAGGACGCATCAGCTGCTAGACATACATACTGAACAGTCGAACGAGTTGTCTGTCCTGAGAGGTGCACGCTAATTATAACAGCAATGCAGCTATAATTTGCCGAAGGTGTAAGTAGGAAGATTTAGAGCATCATATTTATATAGTTTTTACTGACTTGAATTTTTCGAATCTTATTGTGCAGTATACATAATTACAAGCACGTGATGCGTACTCTCGGTGAAGTAGTTTCTGTCGGAGCTAGATCCGTAAATACTAAGAGCTCTTATGTGATGATATATGTCTACACCGCGTTCTTTTGTTAAATAATGGGCTGTCTACCTTGATTGTGTGCTCTATCATTAACAAGAAACATTCGCTAAGTACAAGACTCTTCTTCGTGGCCTTCGCCCTATTTATTGGGGTCGGAGCTTGGTGTGCATCGGCCGGATGTCTTGACTTTCACCTGTTTCTGGTAGTGTTTAGCTGCGTGGTGTGTGCGCGTAGATGAGGAGACGTCCATTAACATGAACACAAACACTCAGTCCCAGAGCCAGCAGAATTAACCATACGGAGTTGAAATCCACGGCCCAGCCGGTAATCGAACCTGGGGCCCTCTGAACCGAAGACCAGAACGCTGACAATCCAGTTAATAAACTGGACAGAGGACATATATTTGTATAATCTATATAAATAAATAAATAAATAAATAAATAAATAAATAAATAAATAAATAAATAATAGTTGTCTGTAGTTTCGTTAGTATTAAAAAATGATAATTTTCTGTCAGTTATTTCCAGAATGAAAGAAATTCAATGTATACATTTCCAGCATGTCTGTCTGTCTGTCTGCCTGTCTGTCTGTCTGTCTGTCTGTCTGTCTGTCTGTCTGTCTGTCTGTATGGCGCATCATAAGAAAGTACGTGAACATAATTCAATACAAATGGATTTATAAATTTAGGGAGAAGGCACCACAGTCTAGGCTATAAATAATTTTATTCACGCCGGATGAAATAGTAGTTTAGAGGAAGGTCTAAATTAAAACTCAGATGTCTCCAAAAATAGTGCTTCTATCGATAACGCTGCATAACAAAAGTTGTGGATAGTAACATTTCCGATTTTATGCACAGTAAAAACAATTGATCCTACGATAAACACGTAATAAAGGAAACAATTAAGTATTTTTTACTTATTTCCTGCATCCTAGCTTTGTTAGTATTAATCTTAACGAAGAATCCTCTGTAACAAGTGGGGAGGAATAGTAAATTCTGAACTTCCATGTCTCATACAATTTTATTGCAAGAGGAAGTTTACCGGTCGCGATACTTGAATGTATTTTCTATCCCAAAGTGTGCTATGAGAGGACTTCCGCATGACACGTGATCTACGGGAGTTATTTCACCGAATGGAGTAGCCCTATGTCTGAAAATTGGCGAGTAGATACCGGGGAATCCTATATCTTCCCATTCCTCGGTATCATACATATGCTCTTAACTATTGGTACGGACGCACTGGTTAACCATAGTATTCGATTTATTCGATCGACACTATATGGAGGCGGCGATAAGAATGGGAAGTTTATATTATGACACAAGGCAGAGCAGTCTCTAGCGCTGTCAGTCGCCAGGTCGATCCAGCTTGACATTAGTAGATTGAAGCTTAAGGTTACTCAGTAGCACCGGCAACGAATTTCACACTTTCTATGCCACTTTTAAGTTAATAGTTTACTTACTATGGAGCCTGTACTTTCAGAGATGACCGCTACACACAAACTTTCACTCCAGCAACGAATCAGACTGCTTTTTGCCATCTATCTGAACCATCTAAATGGCCGACGATAGCTGGTATCGACTGAGATGGAATTATCAGCTGAAACAGTGTCTTGTGTACTAACTTTACCTGGCCGTTGTAGTAATTTCATATGTTTATGAGTATTCATAAAGACAACTTGTAATTATACGTAAATATACAGGACAAGAAACAACCCGGACGAATAATTCATTTGAGCAGTAGGGAGTTAGACAATTAGAATCTTCAATCTTCTGTCAGGGGCAATGAAGATGTCACAACTGAAACTTCAGCGATTTTGTCGAGGCGTACTTGGTCATGCTACCGAATACTGGAGCGCTGGATTATGGACAAGTGCATTAAAGTTCATGTAAATATTACGCCTTTGGATGTCAATATCAACGTAGTCGAGCAAAACTCGCTCATGAAGCGTCATGAAAATTTATTCCATTGACGAAAGAAATAGGTAGACCTATATATTTTAAGGTTAAACCAATGAAGTTGCACCTCCCGGAGAGAGTGTTATCGCTACAGTGAATGCATCTCTAAAACTACGAATAAATTATTTTGATGGCATGAAAGTAAATCATGAACCATTCAGCAATCAGAGATTGTTATCGCTACAGTGAATGCATCTCTAAAACTACGAATAAATTATTTTGATGGCATGAAAGTAAATCATGAACCATTCAGCAATCCGTTTGAATATTTCTGATCAACACCGACTGACAGACTTAGATTTCGTGGACGACACTGCACTTCCGGCCTAAGACGATGTTCAGCTGATCACTACAGGCCTCGACCGTGAAGACAGGCTGCCAGATGTATACTTCACGGACGACATTTCACTTCGGACTGAAGACGATTCTCAACATATCTCCACAAATCTCGACCGTGAAGATCGGCTGAGAGACTTCATGGACGATACTGCATTTCCCGCCGAAGACGATACTTAACAGATAACCATTGGACTCGGCCATAAAGTCAGCATGATCGGAGTACAAGTACTGATCGGTGAAAAGTACTGGTGAGTCGATAGTCGTGATGATCGGGGCCGTAGACATGCGAGCCAACATCAACATCGGGACCTGGTTGGAGACTGTCCATAAACTCATCGACTTATGCAGCATTGGCAATTGTAATTGCGACACAACCACCGAAGCCCACGCTAAAATCGGGAAAGTGTCACTGTATTCCACTTACTCCATTCACTCTGGACAGCAGCTACTACAGTATCTCGCACAGCGTAAAGCTACGTCTGTATTCACCCATTTATTCCAGCGAAACGTAGAAAATCAGCTAGTTAAGCTCAACGGACAAAGAAATTAGTCACCCTAGAGAAATAATTACAAGTATCATACCGTGTAGCTCGGCCTCGCGACTTGATAACCGCCTGGATGCGGTTTGGAAGTGAGTCCACAAGGTTGTGCAGGTACGTCATATCCAGGTTACGCCACTCGCTGAAGATTTGATCGTGCAATTCCACCAAATTGCGGGGATGCTCATGTCGGCGTTTACTCGCTGTTGACATGTCCTACAGATTTTCAATGGGGTTCAAGTCAGGTGATTTTGCAACCCAATCGAGATGTAACAGGGTGGGGGAGTGCTCAAAAAAACCTGTCACATACGCGTCCAGCTCGATGAACTGTTATCATCTTGAAAAATCGGCGTATCAATAGCATATTCATCATGCAGATGTTGACTGAAAGGCAACAGTTGATCATCCAGAATGTTTAAATAATCATACTGGTTCACGTTAGTGGTCACCTAGTGAGCGGGCCCAATCCATGATGTGAAAAACACCCTTAGAACATCACAGATCCACCTCCGGTTGAACCTGACCTTGCACACATCTGGTTGAAATGCCTCATTTTACCTTCGGTTCACTCGACGACGTGCGTCATTGGAATACAGGCAAATATGTAATTCATCAGACCACATTACGTTCCGCCAGTCAGCTGCTGTCTACGTTCGATGATTTCTAGCCCTTTGAAGACGCGTAGCTTCACGTGCCTCTGTGAGCAGTGGCCGACTCCAAATGCTCATTGCATGGAGCTCCCATCGTAATGTTCACTCGCTAACAGGATGGGATGGACCTTCGCTCACTGACTGCAGCAATTCCTGTCGGGTTTGGAAGCGCTTTTGATTCACAAGTCGTGAAACACATCCCTGTCTCTCTCAGTCAAGATCTTTTTCCGAACAATTCTGACGTCATGTTTCGTGGCCTGCTTATAGACACGATGAACAGTCCGCTGCGAAGCACCAACAAATCCAACAACTTCACGCACCGTATGA
Organism: Anabrus simplex; assembly: GCF_040414725.1. NCBI lineage: Eukaryota > Metazoa > Arthropoda > Insecta > Orthoptera > Tettigoniidae > Anabrus > Anabrus simplex. The sequence goes on along the minus strand of NC_090266.1, from coordinate 623,363,366 downwards.
CCATGGGCACGTCTAAAAGTGATTGCTCCGTTTTGCCGCTCTGTCACAGCCTTACATCTACACATGTTGACGTCCACTGTCCGCTGGAAAGATCAATGTCTCACTGATCGCTACTGCCTTATGCTCACGTAGAGGTAATGCGTATGCGGTTGAGTACGGGACTCGTTCGCTGCGCAATCTGTACAGGCTCAACGATCCATCTGTGCGTGCGCACTAGAGTGATTAAATTTTGTCCGGTGAGCTTTCGGAGGTAGATCAAGTTTTTCCAAAATCTTTACTTGCGACGGACTCTTAAAACACGGTACAACGACTACTTCAAATCGAATCAATCGTCAATGATCTGCCTTTAAGGCAGTCGCCCAGGTGGCAGATTCGCTATTTGTTGTTTTCCTAGCCCTTTCTTAAATGATTTCAAAGAAATTGGAAATTCATTGAAGATCTCCCTTGGTAATTTATTCCAGTCCCTAACTTCCCTTCCTATAAACGAATATTTGCCCCAATTTGTCCTCTTGAATTCCAGCTTTATCTTCATTATGTGATCTTTCCTATTTTTAAAAACACCACTCATACGTATTCGTCTATTGATGTCATTCCACGCTATCTCTCCACTGAGAGCTCGGAACATACCACTTAGTCAAACAGGTCATCTCCTTTCTCCCAAGTCTTCCTAGTCCAAACTTTGCAACAGGTTTGTAACGTTACTCTTTTGTCGGAAATCACCCAGAACAAATCGAGCTGCGTTTCTTTGGATTTCTCCCAGTTCTTTTTTTTTTTGCTAGTTGCTTTACGTCGCACCGACGCAGATAGGTCTTATGGCGACGATGAGACAGGGAAGGGCTAGGAGTGGGAAGGAAGCGGCCGTGGCCTTAATTAAGGTACAGCCCCAGCATTTGCCTGGTGTGAAAATGGGAAACCACGGAAAAACATTTTCAGGGCTGCCGACAGTGGGGTTCGAACCTACTATCCCCCGAATACTGGATACTGGCCGCACTTAAGCGACTGCAGCTATCGAGTTCTTGAATCAAGTAATCCTGGTGAGGGTCCCATACACTGGAACCATACTCTAGTTGGGGTCTTATCAGAGACTTATATGCCGTTACCTTTACATTCTTATTACAACCCCTAAATACCCTCATAACCATGTGCAGGGATCAGTACCCCTAATTTACAATCATATTCATGTGATTACCCCAATGAAAATCTTTCTCTTATATTAAGAACTTTACCAATGAGGAAGTCCTGCGACGCAGTGGCTTGCCTAGCCTACATTAGGCTATATTGTTAATGATATGCAGGGGCATTTACTGGTTCACGAACTTGTAGACCAGACCGTGAAGACAGGCTGTGAAAATGACAGATGTATACTTCATGCACGATAATGCACTTCAGGCTGAACGCGATACACAACAGATAGTATCGTAACGTGAATAATAAATTTAGATGAAATATACGCAGGTGTTTTTGAAATTATTGCAATTGTGAAAGAAATATGCTTATACCAAAATTTTGTAGTTCATCATTATTATACTCTAGTCTCAAATTCATATAAACCATTATCAGCATTTGTTTAAGAATGAGCAACCGCAGTGAACTCAATGCCCGTCAGTGGCTCCATCTACTGGTTCGTTCCAAACCAACGCGGTGTTTGCTGGGTTTGTGGGACGTTTATAGAGTGGTTCGGGGTTTGCTCATACAAGGCTTACGACGTCGACTTCAGTTACCGGTCATATTCTGTGTATGGTGTACGAGTAACATTCCACCCCTCCTCGAAGCCAGACAGACCAGGACCTGTCCTAGGCACACATGGTGGTGAACGTTCACCAGCGACCTCAAGCTTGTTGGCTTATCTTGGAACGAGGCTGAAGCAATCGAGGAGTTCTCGTCACGCGATGTACACAGTAGCACGGGAGGTCCCGCGAAATATTATTATTATTATTACCATCATTGTTAATATTTGGCAATATCCCTGTGCTGATATTTTTAGAATTACAGTAAATGTCTCAGAAATGTAACAAATTTTCGCGCGATGATCTTCATTTAGCATAAAATATGACATTCACAGTCGGTAATCCTGATATCCAGTACCGTGCACTACGTGCTTGGTACTGACATAGGCTCTTTCCTATGCTAGCGTTTTAGACTCAAATACAATGTTGTCACTCCTGATGAAATGTTGATAAGTCCATTCATTTAAGAGCTAGGGACACCGTGCACTTACCATGTGACTCCCTTCTGCTAACATTTATTTCATTTGCATTTGTGGTTATTCAAGTCCGACTCGTTGGCTGAACGGTCAGCGTACTGGCCTTCGGTTCAGAGGGTCCCGGATTCGATTCCCGGCCGGGTCGGGGATTTTAATCTTAATTGCTTAATTCCAATGGCACGGGGGCTGGGTGTATGTGTTGTCTTCATCGTCATTTCATCCTCATCACGACGCGCAGGTCGCCTACGGGAGTCAAATAGAAAGACCTGCACCTGGCGAGCCGAACCCGTCCTGGGATATCCCGGCACTAAAAGCCATACGACATTTAATTTGTGGTCATTCAAGAACAGGTTTTCAAAAGGTATCTACGACTTGTACCGGGATAACCATGGATTTAGTCGAATAACTGTATAGCACCACGGGTTGAACCACTCAGCTTCTATACTCGAGTTGCAGGGTCGAATGACGGCTCAGTCGGTTGGCTTCATTGTGAGATATCCCTGTCAGTAGGTTTAATGGCACGTCAAGGAACATCTTTTCAGAGCAAAACTCTGGCAAATCGGTTGGATATGGAGTATGGAGTGTGGATGTAAGCTCGAAATCATGAGATCAAGAATTCGAACCCCATTGCCAGTAGCAGCGAAGATGGATTTTCGTAGATAACCATTTTCTCATCCGGAAATTGTCAGACTTGTACAGTCACTGCTTTCATAGTCGTAGCACTTTCTTATTGCATCTCACTGGAAGCGGCTGTCTAAAGCAACCCGGTACTCGTGCGTCTCTTTCAAGGTACTAGCAGAAATTAAAGGTCATTTGGTCTTGCTTTGGTCCGGCATAATTAGTATTTTAGGGGTAGTTAGTTCCAGGAAAAGATCTGCGATCCTACTTTTTGCAAAACATGTAGATATAAAGTTAAATGAGTTATTAAATAATATATAGGCCTACACGGTTTGATAAATTTTCCCTAAATCCCAAAAAATAGGAAGTAAGTTTTTAAATCTCTTCCGTAGTATCCACACTTAACTAACCACCTTTGGCAGTAAAATATTTGATACTGATCTGCTAGAAGTAACGAGAGAACGATACAAACATTGAAGTACATAACTTATTTTAATATCTACATAGATTAACTGAACTTAGAGAACTTGTAAAAGAGAACATGATGCAATTTTACTAGCAGTACTACAAAATTCCTTCGTTTTTCATTAAAAAAATCATTATGAAATTATCTTAAAAATTGCCAGAGCTATTAATATTTGAAGAACGATAAACGTGGAAAAAATCACATCTGAGAAATATTATTTTGAAATTCACCACATTATCCTCATGTTTTATGGGTTAACACATTTCACAATCAATAACTGAATAAGATAAATATATAAAACTAAACATTTTAGAAAGAGCGGAAAATTAAAATGTCTATAACATTATTTTCTTTGAAAAGAAATTTGAACAAATTCTTTGTAAACTAGTACCTTCTGAAGAGATAATACACACGTAACATTAAGTTGCCGAAAAATGGCCACCGAAAGTCAACGTTATTCCGAATTGAACAATTGAAAATGAAATAAGAGCACCTAGCTCGATAGCTGCAGTCGCTTAAGTGCGGCCAGTATCCAGTATTCGGGAGATAGTGGGTTCGAACCCCACTGTCGGCAGCCCTGAAGATGGTTTTCCGTGGTTTCCGATTTTCACACCAGGCAAATGCTGGGGCTGTACCTTAATTAAGGCCACGGCCGCTTCCTTCCCAGTTCTAGCCCTTTCCTCTCCCATCGTCGCCATAAGGCCTATCTGTGCCAGTGCGACGTAAAGCCAATAGCAAAAAAAACTTCTTTCCCATCGGGCGAGTTGGCCGTGCGGTTAGAGGCGCGTGGCTGTGAACTTTCATCCTGGAGTTAGTGGGTTTGAATCCCACTGTCGAAAGCCCTGAAGATGGTTTTCCGTGGTTTACATTTTCACACCAGGCAAATGCTGGGGCTGTACCTTAATTAAGGCCACGGCCGCTTCCTTCCAATTCCTAGCCTTTTCTATCCCATCGTCGCCATCAAACGGTAACAGAACAAAAGAATGAAATAAGAACATACCAAGACACGCAATCTATCTCTGTACGGATCAAGCTTGGAGGTTTACCAGGTGTATGCATAAGTTATTGCCGATTTTTGTGGTAGAGAAAACACTTAATGTTCAAGGGAAATTAATTTTTTGTTTATTCAAAATACTGGTAATCGGCTTCTACACACTTCCCCCATCTTTCAGGTAAGTTATGAATGTCATGCCACAAAAACTGCTTGTCTTCTGCAGGAAAACATTCGTCGAGCCATTTTACAACTTCCTAGAAAGTGCTGCTCTGAGAGCGCGTGCGACCCCTCCCCACCTCCCCAATGATGCGAAGAGGTTATAGTTAGATGGCGCCAGGTCGGGGCAGTATGGCGGCTGTGGAAGGATGTCCCATCCAGGCGATTTCAAGGCGTATTTCACTGGTTTTGCTGTGTGAGACGGCGCATTGACGCGTAACAAAATCACTTTGACATGTATTCTGGCCCATTCCTGTCTTCTTTCGATCAATGCGTGATTTAAATTAGTCATTTGTTGGTGATAGCATTGTGCATTAACGGTTTCGCTGGGCTTCAAGAGTTCATAATACACAATATCGCTCTGGTCCAACCAGACACAAAGTATGGTCTTCTTGCCGAAGCGATTTGGCCTTGGTGTTGAAGCACAGGTTTCGCTAGGTGACAGCCACGATTTTCTCCGCTTGGGGTTTCCAGAATAAATCCGTTTTTCGTCGCCCATCACAATTCGGTACACAAATGATTTTCTTTCGTGGCGTTGAAGCAGCACTTCACAAGTGACTGCGATTTTCCATTTGCCGTTCATTCAAATCGTGTAGGACACATTTACCGAGTTTATAGATCTTCCCCATTGCTCGTAACCTCTGCTGGTTGTTTCTTGTGACACTTTTAATGCTTGTGCCAATTGCTGTTGAGTTGGAGTTGGGTCATCATCCAGTAACGCCTGCAATTGCTCGTCTTCGCACTTTTCTGGTCTACCAGATCGCGCACTGTCATTCACATTGAAATAACTACGTTTAAATTGTCGATACCATGTTTCACATGTTCTAATCGACGGAGCGTGTTCATCATATGTTTCTACCAGCAAACGATGACCTTCCACAGCCTCTTTCTTTTGATTAAATAAGAAAAGCAATGCGTGTCGCAAACGTTCATTTTCAGATACAAACGTCGATATGATCACTGCACGACACAACACAGATGCTAGTGTTTGGCGGACTCAACTTGTGTGTGTTGGTAGGTTAGTGTCAGACGAACAAACTGACGTCATGTTCATACGCTGCGTACCGTTCACTGGCGCCATCTCTTAGTGAAACCGCTAAAGACTTATGCATACAGCTGGTACATGACTATCTGAAATCACCTCGGACGCGACTTCCCATTTATGAAATATCGCAGGCATCGGACGCGCCTTGAACCACGACCACCTTGATGATGAATTACTTATTAAGCCACTTAACTATCACGTCCGCAGGTTTGCTTCCGTTCAGGATAGTACTGAATTCCTTTTCTTTTGTTTTACGTCGCACCGACACAAATAGGGCGACGTTAGGAAAGGGCTAGGTGTGGGAAGGAATTAGCCGTGGCCTTAATTTAGGTACATCCCCATCATTTGCCTGGTGATAAAATGGGAATTCATGGAAAATCAGCTTCAGGTATGCTGACAGTGGGGTCCGAACCCATTATCACCCGGATGCGAGCTTAAAGCTGCGCGTCCCTAACCGCACGGCCAACTCGCTCGGTAGTACCGAATTCCTGAACCACAGGAAATGATTTTCTGCTTAAACCTTCGTTGTTCTTACTATGATGCAGTACCATTAGAACATGTTTGAGACGCAAAAGGCTTAATAACTTATTTTCCATAGGAGTGCCTTCACAGTTCATATTTGCACGGTCCACCCACATTATGTCGAGTAACACATTCTCCCAGATATTCACAGCTGTTTAGTTAATAATAATGTTATTTGTTTTACGTCCCACTAACTACTTTTTTGAGGTCTTCGGAGACGCCGAGGTGCCGGAATTTAGTCCCGCAGGAGTTCTTTTACGTGCCAGTAAATCTACCGACACGGGGCTGTCGTATTTGAGCACCTTCAAATACCACCGGACTGAGCCAGGATCGAACCTGCCAAGTTGGGGTTAGAAGGCCAGCGCCTTAACCGTCTGAGCCACTCAGCCCGGCACTGTTTAGTTCACTGGAATGAGTGATCTGAAGAGATTCCATTATTTGCTACACCCTCTCTCACTTCCTCAACTTGTCCGACTCGTTGGCTGACTGGCCTTCGTTTCAGAGGATCACGTGTTCGATTCCCGGCCGGGTCGGGGATTTTAACCTTAATTGGTTCATTCAAATGGCTCGGGGGCTGGGTGTTTGTTGGTGTCCCCAACGTCCCTGCAACTCGCACACCACACATAACACTATCCTCCTCCACAATAACACGCAGTTACCTACACATGGCAGATGCAGCCCACCCTCATTGGAGGGTCTGTCTTACAAGGGCTGCACCTGGCTAGAAATAGCCATACGAAATTATTATTACTTCCACAACTTAGAATGCATCTCTTTACTAACTGCACTTTCTTTCCCTCAGTCACCGTTATTCGCCGTGAAGATAGTATCTATACTGTATTTACAGCCGGGCTGAGTAGTTCAGGCCAAATAGTGCTGGCCTTCTGAGCGTAACTTGGTAGGTTCGACCCTGGCTCAGTCTTGTGTTAAACTTATTTGAAGGTAATTCAATAACATTATCATGTCTATATCTATTCAACCATGTCCTTTGAAACAGTAACCATACTGAAAATACTTTGAACCCTATTACTTTTGTCCGTTACCACAAAGGAACTTATTGTTTCCTACTTCTTCACACAAACTTTTCAAGGCTGTTATTATCTACCCCGTCGTCTTGAGAATAACTCGGAAAACTTCCAGTTTCTACTAACAGAACTGCCCTGTACTCGCTTGTCGTAGGCCAGCAGCTAACATAAGAAACTGCTCCATACGAATTATTAAGCGCATTTAATTCGTGATGGGAAATGTAACATTTCTAATTTACTTCAAACAGAGCATGTGTCTATTACTGTTGGTAGTGTGGTGGGGTGTGTTGTACGTAGGTTAAGACAAACACAAACCTCAGTCCCCGAGCCAGAGGAATTAGCCATACGCAATTAAAGTCCTCAGTCCGGGTGGGAATCGAACCCGGGGTTTTCTGAATTTAATTTCATGAAACGGAGAACTCCCTTTCACGTACCTGTATGCTCACATGTATGGACTACACCACTCTCTTCAGAACTTTGCGAAGGCTCTAATTTTAACTTTAAACAAGATTTCAATTTTATTTGTAATTCTCCTTTCTACAATATCCAAGAAACCAGGTGGTCTGCTTTGTTGGTGCGGTATTTGATGCTTGTAAAGTTTCTACTATACGTTCTGTAGGTTGATTCATAAGTCACGACAATTAATTTTTAATTCTCTAGAACGAACCAAACTTCAAAAACTAATATTTACATTTCAAAGTGTGTGTCATGTACTTCGTAATTTCGTCACCAGATGGGGGCTGAGTGCACCGGTCTGGAAGTGCTAATGCTGCCAATGTCAGTCGCTTGGTGACAGCTGACATAAGAAAGTGTTCCGTATGATTCACACAGGGCTTCGGGAGCTGAGTCTCTGTGTGACGCGGTGGGCAGTTCTGGGTATTCAAACGAGAACTGCCTCTACCTCTTCAGACTATACCTTCTCTGACTCAGGTCACGTAACGTGGAGTTAATATGTGCCCGTCACCGGCTCTCCCCTCCTCGTGACCCGTCACAGAGTCTCGCATACGAAAATATTGCGTATTTAGAATGTTGAGGGGCTGATCAGGGCTATGTGAAAATGGGAAACCACGGGAAACCATCTTCAGGGCTGCCGACGGTGGAGTTCGAACCCAGCATCTCCTAAATGCAAACTCACCTCTATGTGACCCAAACCACATAGCCGACTCGCTCGCTGAACTTACGTTTTCCCACTATGCATGCTACATACGATCTAAACCAAAACTCAATGGCACGACGTGCTTTAGATACATTCATCTCAGTAAGCTGGATGGCCTGAAATAACACGTGCTTCAGAGAAATAGATTATTCAATCTAAAAATCCTCATGTATCCGCAACCTCTATGAATTCCCAGTGCAGCAGGACGACCTACTCTAAAGGTGAAAGCGTCGAGTAACAGAATGAAGAAAAACTTCAATAAACAGTGAAATTTCGTTAATGAGTAGTTTCATTTTATTTATAAAATATGATAAAATTACCTACCCTCTTGTTCCGCACATAACGCCTCATAACACTTTTTTGGAAACTCAAAGTATGAGGGGGTTGGAACTTGCTGCCCTAATATTTCCCAACAGGATCATTCCTCTTATCTGTAGACGTTGCATAAATTACGTCCGCATGTTGCCCCCACATTTCTTCCACATTCCTCATACGCTAACAGCATATCTACCTACTCGTCGTTACTGTAACGCCGCTGCTCCAGCCAGTTACAAACAATACGGTATCGGAACGTTTACTAATACTCTATTGTGAGTGAAATCATTACGTCAACAAATACCCCTAGCGTAGTACACAATGATTTAACCCTCTAGTCCTAGTGAGTCGTGGAAGGACTCGTTTACTTCCAATATGAACTAGATGCATTCGCCCGTAGATAGAGTACGGTAGCTTATACCATCCCGTTGCGCAGGTAAAACAAGAGAGGTTCCCGACACTGCGGGCATTTGGGCTGAAAATCTACTCGAACTTCTCCGAATCACCTGTTACTTAAGGCCGTTCAATTTACTGAGCTGTATGTGCGATATGCTCAGTGGATTAGCTAATGGCTTTCCATCCAAAAGGTTGAGGGTCGAATCCCGATCAATTATGGGTTGAGAATTTCATTTCACAAATCACGTGGCGTCAGAAAGGGCAGCGAGTCTTACACTTCCTGACAAAACTAAAATTACCTTGGGTGGCTCAAGCGACCCGAGAAACCTAGTATAAGCTTAAGGAAGTAGCTTACTGAGCTGGATATACACCTGAGTCACACAGTGGATATATCTCAGGCCCTATCCGGCAAGATGTAGTGTTTATAGTGCACTGTGTCGTCTGGTATGGGCTAAAATAAATTCGTTACTGTCGTTGATATGCCTCAGTCTCGTCCTTGGCTTTGGCTTTGGCACAATGAATGTAACTCAGGTATGAGCAATGTCAGAAACTCAATTCCTTAAGCAGCCAGTTCCCGTGATGAATGCCGTGAAAGTATAGCTCATGGGGTCGGCTGGTGCATGCATTTCAAGGAACTTACCAGACTGAGCATTTTCTATTCTAATGAGCATAACAACGGGAAACCATCTCACTCTTCAGCTCCTCAGTACGCCTCTTCAGTGACACATTGGCTATCAAGGACAGCTGGTGGTGGTGCTGTCGTGATCCAACCAGCTTTCGAGTGGAGGGCTCAACACACATACAAGCATCTCATTAAGAAACTTGGCTAGCCAAGACGACTGATACCCACATTGATGATTGCAGATGTTGGAGTTCCACGTAATCAGCGTGACGATATCTCCGGCCATATTGCTTCACTATCTTGACCGGGTCCACCACTTCTCATATCAGACAACTCCTCACCTGGGTGAGCACAGTCAGTCTAGCCCTTACACGGGTTCTGAATAAGAGACAGGTACGTTACCATTACAGCACGGCGATGGCCACCATATAGAATAACATTTACCTGATTCCAGGTCAAGCGCCGGGGCCTTAAACATGTCTTTATCTCATTATTGAGAATTGTACTACCTCTGAACTGTATATCTTAATTATTTTAGGTGCATACTTTAGTGGCTTGAGACACCATGACCGTGTCTGATAATCTGTGATGTTCCACTCGTGTATTTCAATTTAGCTAAGTCTAGGATTGGATTGTACGATAAATTTGGTCCCTAGAAGTAGGAAACACAGAAAACAGTAGGGAGAGAGAGATTTTAACTGGCTCTTTTGTTATTTGTTTTACGTCGCACCGACACAGACAGGTATGACAGCGACGATGGGACAGTACAGAAGTAGGACTGGAAGGGAAAAGACCGTGGCCTTAACGGCGCTACAACCCCAGTCTCTGCCTGGTGCGAAAATGGGAAACCACGTTCTGACTGGCATTTGCTCTCAGATTTCCTCATAGAGCTCAGTAGACCCCGTTCACTCTCTCATACCAGGTATCAATTCCTCAATGACAGATGTGGAGAATTAAACCGAGTCAGTGAGGTTGGAAGGTGATGTATTATGGTCTAGTCCTTGAACACCTACTGGCAGAAAATCTGAGTGCGCACAGATTCACCTTCAAGCTTTGTTTATCTCGTCTCGTACTCGTAATAAAATACTGCTCTCCTTACATTTTGACATAGCATTGTCCAATAGACAATTCGCCTCTAAACTTGTGTAGTTCAATTATGTTACGAAATCAATAAGCACTGCTTAGGGAAATTATTAATTAATTTTATCATTTAAAATCATTCTAAATGCATACAAGTGCACCCATCTATTGACCTCCGTGTATTAACTAGCCAAGAAATCGCTTTCATAATACGCTCCTTCCTATCAATTGTGCTTGTACTGGGGGACGTAATATTTTAGCAGATCACTTTTTATGTATGTTAGAGTCTTGAGGCGTCGTACTTGTAATCCATATTGCTACAAGTTATTGCAAGAGATTAAAGCCTTTCTCTTTTTATTTGTGAATAATGCAGTGCCGATTATTCCCCTCCGCTCCCCCCCCCCAGTTCGCCAGTAGTTGTAACCCAGAAGGAAAGTAGGTCGAAAGTGCAAACAAATACGATGTTATTAAACTGTTATTTGGTAGCAGCTCCTCCTTACATTCATAGTATAAACTGTTTCTGTGTGTTCAGTACATGTAATGAAATGAAACTGTGAAGTCATAGATATAAGAAAATTGTAAATTGAAACAACTTTTCACACAAACTTGTGTAGTGGAAAGGATCAACTGAGATTCCCATTCTGCATCTAGCTCATCCCTAGATAGATATTTGCTTCTTGTTAACATTTTTTTTTTTGCTATTTGCTTTACGCCGCACCGACACAGGTAGGTTTTATGGCGACGATGGGACAGGAAAGGCCTAGGAATGGAAAGGAAGTGGTCATGGCCTTAATTAAGAAACAGCTCCAGCATTTGCTTGGTGTGAAAATGGGAAACCACGGAAAACCATCTTCAGGGCTGCCGACAGTGGGGTTCGAACCGACTATCTCCCGCATGCGAGTTCACAGCTGCGCGCCCCTAACCGCACGGCCAACTCGCTCGGTTGTTAACATATTAAGCCAGTATCGAGGTATTGGATGCTTCACCACAGGCTATTGTGAGATTTAATCCAATACTGTAAGACCAAAAAGTTATCAAAATGCTTCATAACGCCCTTACGAGAAAATAAGGGGGAAGGATCCATTAGGACTAGCCATCGTGAAGCAGCATATGGATAGAACTATCCACCGCGAGTAGGCAAACTCATTTCTGTATTGTAAATCTACATTTCCATTAAATACACCAATCAATCTTCTTCTTCCTGGACTTTGCCTGATTTATTGGGCCACGTACTTGACGTGGATTTGGCCCAGTTTCACGGCCGCGTGTGCTTCGTGATATCAGCTCCATGTGGGGGATGTATTCACTGTTGCGTGTTTGTATGTTGGGTAGTAGTGTAGTGTATGCAGATCAAGAAAAATGTATTAAGATCACAAACACCCCGTCCCCGAGACAGAGGAATTAACTACTTCCAGTTAAAATTCATGACCTGACTGTCAATCGAACCCACGGCCCTGTCAACCGAAGGCCAGTACGCTGATCATTTGGCCTAGGAGTCAGATACGAAGGACACCAATACGTGAAACTCTCGAACTACCTTCAGTGCTTAATCTAGACATCATATTCTGTTAACATGATTTCTTGCAACACTTTGTTAACGGGAATATCTTTAGTGTGCTGTAATACTTCCCTTTAGACCTACAAATCTTGTAGTGGCACTCGTGTATCGCATAGCGCGTTATCATGTGCCTCAGATCATAACATGCTCTTTTCCATCGTGGAGTAGGAATCGCTCAATATCTCTGTTCTTCTCATCCTCATTTCGGCAAAAACCTATCATATGGCGGTATAGATGTTAGTTCCAGTTGATGACGCAGGTCTTCTGTGTAAAATGTTTCCCTTGCAGGTTAATAAACAAGTCGTGATGGTGTAAATTTGGGCACACACAGTACACTTTATATTTCGGTTGCTTTAACTCTTTGAATATATTTGAGGTTGTTTCGGTGGAAATTATCTCAGATGATTTGTAGACCACATGTAACACAATAGGTCTGATACTTTATTGAAGTAGTTTTTATTGCGTAGGCAAGAGAGAGCTTATTATGTAACTTGTTGGAAATCATCGAAATATTTCATTACATATGTTATCTTCAAGTAATTCCTCAGTCAAACCAATCATATCAGAGCATCAATGTACAGAGTGTAATAAAGTAAGTGCCAAAAGTTCGGGAGTAGATTTCTCATGTGTAGGAAGGAAACTAAATTATATGAACATTGGTAAATAAATACTTATTTTGTGAGTCAGTGGACGATCAAATATGACTTTAGTGGTCATCGATATGTTTATTTTCTGGAATTAAGTTCAATATATTGATGTGTTGTAGTGTATGTCTGTCTTAGCACAACTGAACAATGTTGCAGCTGCCCTCAGCGAGCGAATTGTGGAGCCCTCAAACAGTATAATAGGAGTATAGGAGTGTATCTGAAACTCGTACATGCCGATGCTCGACATTTGACTTAAGTAATGTCAAAAGTTATGGAGGCGTATCATAAAACCAGCACGTAACATTGTTTGAATACACGAAGATTGTATTTTATAGTCGAATACCTCAGACACAAAGTATTTCCAGACCCAAGTTCATACAACTTACGGTACTTCTCGTCTGTAAATATGTGGAAGTCATTCCTTAAATTTTACCTCGTACTTTATTTAAACTTGATACAACTGAGGCAAATTTTATGTAGATTCTACATTGCCTGAACGTGCTTTCGTTTAACCAGTATATCTTCTATGGCGTGACTTCTCTTTCTTCTTCTTCGCCGCCCCTTTCCCATTTACTTGAGGTCAGTACTAGATGTAGGTGAAGCCTAGTTTTACGGCCCGACGCCTTTCCAACAAAATGTGGACGAATGTATTCACTATTGCGTGTTTCTGTGCTACTTAGTGGTTTTCTTTATCACAAAAAAGTATTGTTGAGATTTTATTATTCTGAAAGTGAAATGTTGAAATCCTTTAAACCTAAACAATTAGATATAAACATGTATACATCTATAATAATAATAATAATAATAATAATAATAATAATAATAATAATAATAATAATAATAATAATAATAATAATGACTTCCTGGTCGATGGAGTAAGGCGTTTCCGGTTCACTTGGAATAATATGGGTTCGATTCCCCTTCAGAAAGGTCAAAAATTAAGGCACGATATTTCTAATTCTGAAGAGGCGCATGTCCCCAAGGTTCGATTCACTCAACCTACACTCAAAATAAATAGCAGGCTAATTCCTAGGGACAAGGGCACCGGCACAAAGCTAACCACTCTATCCAACTTAGAAGATTACGGCAGGTTTTACTTTCCACTCCTACAAGAAAGGGTCTTCCGAGGCCTATGCGGAGATAGCTTTAATAATAATAATAATAATAATAATAATAATAATAATAATAATAATAATAATAATAATAATTTCGTGTGGCCATTTCTAGTCGGGTGCAGCCCTGAAAGGCAGACCCTCCGATGAGGGTGGACGGCATCTGCCACATGTACGTAACTGCGTGTTATTGTGGTGGGGGATAGTGTTATGTCTCGTGTGTGAGTTGCAGGGATATTGGAGACAGCAACAATACCCAACCCCCGACCCACTGGAATTAACCAATGAAGGTTAAAATCCCCGACCCGGCCGGGAATCGAACCCGGGACTCTCTGAACCGAAGACCAGTACGCTGACCATTCAGCCAAGGAGTCTGAAATAATAATAATAATAATAATAATAATGATAATAATAATAATAATAATAATAATAATACCTGTTCAAATACTATCGGCATTACGAGTCCCACAGTGCTGAGTTTAGTCCATTTGAAATGAAATAAAAATATTCAGCCGGTGTCCTGCCGAAGCCTGTCGCACTGCTCTTGGGTAATGGTTAATGCCTGACAGATGAAATGAAATTATATTGAAGAGTGTTGCTGGAAAGAAAGATGACAGGGAAATGGGATTACCCGGAGAAAAACTTCTCCTGCCTCCGCTTTGTCTGGCACAAATCTCACATTGAGTAACCGGGATTTAAACCACGGTACCCAGCGGTGAGAGGCCGGCATGCTGCCGCCTGAGCCAGGGAGGCTCTTTTTTTCTATGTATTTTACAGTAAATCCTCTGGCACGGGTCTCTCATATTTAAGCACTTTAAATGGCACCCAGTGCACCATAGGCAGTGTTCATTATCCCAGTTGTTCAGGGTTTCAGTTATTTCATTCACTGAATGTAGGCTGTCAGCCTTACTGATGAACCGGGACTAAGTTCATCGAACTGAATCCACTCTGCGGTTCAGCTTCCAAATAGTTAACCCTTGACGTAAAGTAAATTAACTCTGTTCTTAGTTTATACCTCCACACCGCCTCTAACTTCAGCTTTACAGTGAGAATTTAACCCATTCAGCTGTAGATCATAATCGTTACCATTTTACGGGGAACTCGTTTCGCTGCACAGGGAGTTCGATTTTACCTTTCGATTGCTGTTTCTTTCTACCTCTCTGTTTGCTGAGATCAGAGAATTTCACCTCCCACCAGATTCCATCATTTCCCCCAAAATCCTCTCTGAATAATTGATTGTGTGATTACGACATTTGGTAAACTACAGTAACTCAAGGTAATGGTGAGCGGATCTCCACGCATTTATTCCACCACAGCAGCGAAGTTTAACTTACTCAGTTTTACAGATAATAGTGATCCGATGGCGCTCTCTACTTCTACTCAAGATTGAAGGCTCGAAAACTGGCGCAGTCGAGTGGCATTTAAGAACGGATAAATGAGATATTCATGTCAGTAGATTCACTGGCACGTTATGGGTACCTGAACATAAACCTGCTTCTTTTAAGGTCCAATTTGTAGGTTCATACCTAAGAAACTCTTTATTCCAAGACTAGTTAATATTGTTCATCTTTGGATATCAGCTTGGAAGAAATATACAGTGAGTCAGAATGAAACTCATACACCACTGTAACTAGTCCCTTTGTATGTGTTTATGAACAGGAAAGTGGACAATATTATTTATGTTCGCTTTTTATGTGTGGAACAAATGAACGAAATGAGTGCCTAAACACAATTTTAATGATGAACGCGTTCCTAAAGGAGACAATGGAAAATGGTTTTTGACCCTTCTTTTCAATCCTGTGTACGTCCCACCTGTATAAGTGGGACTACATTTGCAACTCGAATTATTACCTTTTATTATTATTATTCTTCCTTCTTCGTTTAGGCCAAGAAGGAATCTCCAGGTTCACGCATTTAAGAATATTTCTCCTGTATTTTAGTTTTAATTTCCGTCCATTGATGTAAATATTTCGGAGAATAAGTAGACACTATAGGTTTATTTTCAAATTACGCCAGTGTGTGCATGTCAGAAATCACAAAGTCGGAAGTGATTAATTTATTCTCAGCTAGCACCATCCGTTTGCTTCCTTTTGCTTTTGAGCGTCTTCAAGTGTGGTCGTGTTACGAGCACGTGGGACATGCGATGCGATGCGATGCGATGCGATGCGATTTCATTTCATTTCTGATTCTGTGAGTATCGGTAAACTGTTAGAAATTTTAGCATGACAAATAAATAATTATTTAAGTTTAGTTGGGCCTATACTCAGAACTGGCAGTTCAAAATTATTGCTAAATGAGTACCGGTACTGGAAGTTTCCACACATGTTAGAAAGTGGTGGTACCCTCCGGTACTCATGAATATACTACAGAAGTGAAATTTAGAATTGAGACTGCTGACAACACAGTCATGTCATACAGGACTAAATTCTGTCACCGAGCGTGTGGCCGCGTGGTCTGGATAACGTAGCTGTCAGCTTGCGTTGGGGAAATAGTAGGTTCGAACCCCATTGTCGGCAGCGCTGAAGATGGTTTTCCAAGGTTTCCCATTTTCACACCAAACAAATGTTGGGTCTGTACCTTAATTAAGGCCACGGTCGCTTCCTTCCCACTCTTGGCCCTTTCCTATGCAATCGTTGCCATAAAGCCTATCTGTGTCGATGCGATATAAAGCAAATTTTAAAAAAATTGACTATTTAGCAAAAGATACCTATGATTATCTTACCAATCACTTAAATGCGCTGTGTCCGTATTAATGGCCAGAAGTAATAGAGAGGTAAGTGCCAGATATGTGATCAACTTAACAAACAAGATTCAGTTGGCAGTTGTTAGCAGTCAATACTATAGCAGTATCAGAGCAGAGTGTCAACGATGAAATTATGACTCTTATTAGAAGTGCTGTTTTAGTCAAACGAATAGAAGAAAGAAGGCCTCACTTTCCTACTATCAAAGCCGAATAAGATCATTGAAAGTAGCCTATACCAGAAGATATAAGATAATGTAATGTAAACAACGCACCTCTCCTTGCGGATTTATATTATAACTCGGTTTTGTTCGTTGGGGCAGAGCCCTCAAACCCCCAGTTACTCTTCATTACAAGTGGTCTACGGCGTGGACGGACAAGTTACCGATCATTTAAGAAGGGGCTTGGAAGGCAGCGGATGGGGAACCTGCCACCTGGGCGACTGCCCTAAATGCAGGAGACGTCTACCGTCGAGACGCAGACTGCCAGGAGGTAGAGGAAAAAGCAGGTGGGCAGGGACCCATGCTTCTTGGCTACCTCGGAGCTGAGGACCGAGGACGACCGCGGCGCTCCCGAACACCACGACGGCGCGACCCAAGTCGAATTGCTGTACTTCACGAAGTACACGCAGACCGACAAGGCAGCCAACCAGGATCGTCCACCACCTGCCAGGGCAACCCAGGGAAGGCCTACCACCCGGGCGCAGACCAGGAAAGCGACGCGGACGGTGGAATGCGGCATGGACACGGACGCCCCCGGGCGTTGAGAGGATGCTACCCAGGCCCGGCCTGCTAGCGCATCGCGATGCAGACATACATGTGCGCCCTACAGGACAGGGAATGCACAGAGATACCAGCAAAGAGTAACGCCGCCGCCTGGCAGGAGGGAGAAGAAGGCACTGCAGCGGGATCACCTGCTACACCACGGTCACCAGGCCGGGAGGGCTACCAGGATGCGGCCTTTTCCCTCGCCGAGAAGAGACCACCACCGCCAGGAAGCAGACGCCGCCCCCGGACCAGGAAGAAGAAGACAGGGCCGGCCCACCAGGAGATGGCCACCTAGCCGCAACCCAGGACTGCTCCCAGGAAGGCACCCGTGCGAGGAGCCATTCAGGAGAGGACCTCAGCGGGTAGTGGCAGGCAGGTGAGAATAGAACGTCCCTCTCAGCAGCTCTTGCAGTGTTTCCGCTGTTTGAGATAGGGCCACCGTCAGGTTAGCTGTGGACTCCAAGCTAGGTGCAACCGCTGTGGTGGTAGTCACCATTACACGGCATGTACTCCAATTAGGGAGGCGCCATTGTGCACCAACTGCGAGGGGGGACACCTGGCCACTCATCGCGGTTGCCCTGTTTACCGGGCCATGGCGCGGGCAGAGAGGAAGGAGGCCCGGCACCATGTCCCGCATCCATCCAGCAGGTCTCCCCATTGGCGGGCTTGGCCTCATTCTCCGGGGAGTCGGGCGGTGCGACAGGCCCTAGTGGCTATTGTCGCATGGCTCGGCAACCGGAAAGGCCAGCGCTGATCTCAGCAGTGCCCAGAAGGACTGATCCCCTGAATAACTGGACTGGCGAGGAATAGGCTTATGACTTGTGCATTGATGTATTCACAAAGGCGCACACAAAATGCTGTCAGTTTTTTAATTTCGTGTGGCTATTTCTAGCCGAGTGTAGCCCTTGTAAGGCAGACCTTCCGATGAGGGTGGGCGGCGTCTGCCATGTATTGATGACTGCGTGTTATTGTGGTGGAGGATAGTGTTATGTGTGGTGTGTGAGTTGCAGGGATGTTGGAGACAGCACAAATACCCAGCCCCCGAGCCATTGGAATTAACCAATGCAGGTTAAAATCCCCGACCCGGCCGGGAATCGAGCCCGGGACCCTCTGCACCGAAGGCCAGTACGCTGACCATTCAGCCAACGAGTCGGACAATGCTGTAAGTTGCGTATACTAATTATTTACAACGTATTTGCACATTATACACATATAACCTAATAATCTGCCATCATAACAAAACAATACTACGAAAGAATAAGAAGAATAAGACTGCCATCTTGAAACATTTGACTGCTACAGTAACGTGTCGGCAGAATCACAACATGAGTTCACAAATACAACTCTAACTAACAAACTAACTCGAACAACCATCAAGATTGCCTCTTATATATGTTGTCTGGCCAGGCTTCTAGAAGGGTATGATACAACATATCTTGTCGTAAATTCTATAGAGTCCAATAGCCTTAGTTATAATGTGAAGAATTTTTTTTGCAAGTTGCTTTACGTCGCACCGACACAGATAGTTCTTATGGCGACGATGGGACAGGAAAGGGCTAGGAGTGAGAAGGAAGCAGCCGTGGCCTTAATTAAGGCACAGCCCCAGCATTTGCCTGGTGTGAAAATGGGAAACCACGGAAAACACTCTTCAGGGCTGCCGACAGTGGGGTTCGAACCCACTATCTCCCCAATACTGGATACTGGCCGCACTTACGCGATTGCATCTATCGAGCTCGGTAAAATAATTTTCTATAACTATCTAGTACCAAAGATAGTTATTCTAGATATTACAGTGTGCTGCACAATATTGTAGTGGATTATACATCATATGTACAGGTAACAATAAATAGCATACTATAAATTACGTGTTCTTACATTGACTAAACTCATATTAATATATATACAGCACATGTTTCATGACATATCCTCACAAATAATACGATCGTCCGTACATACCTACGTAAATAATTATAATACTGAACCCTTGACTTACGTAGAATTATGGGTTCAATACTAAATGGATGTAAACACTACATAGCCATACCACACAAGTCATAATAATAATTCGAGCTCGATATTGGCATTATTCACCCATGGGTTAAAGAATATTGTTTTCAAGTTATATCAGTCTATTACACTTGCGTCAGTATGATACCTGTTCCCAACTAACGCAATTACCTGGACCTCTCAAGAATCACATCCTTGCATGTGATGTTTACAAAATGTCAGGTTTTACATGTAGGCATCTTCCTATTTCCGCCTATGTGGTTTTGTCCTGACCCTTATTACCCTATTACACCGCTACTGATACCCATCACAACATCTGGCCTGTAGTATCACACTCCCACTCCTCCCTGCTATATTTTTCTTCTTAGAACTAATAGCATATCGGAGCCAATGTAGAATAGTGACGATTGCCACGCGGGGGGGCTCTCTGTCAGTTTAATGGCAGATTGTACGTATTCAGATAATAAGCTGTTACATTTTTCATGAGGTATTTGTCAAGGGCCATCGCCTGCCGATTCAGTTCTTAATTGTCATGTCCCTTGTTTGATTGACATGTCATAATCCACACACATACCGGGTGAGTCCGCTGCGGCTCACGTTTCTGATTTTAGACTTCCCAACCAACGTCAGTGGAGTGATGGTCGAATTTCTTTTGCCGTATAACAAGCTAAAGTCGCCTTTACAACTCTTACTGAGTCATCACTGCACGACTTTTGCAAAAGCATGTATGCGACAGGTATTTACACAACACATCAAACTGTCATACGGTTATGTAAAATGTACGTGCCAATTATAAGCTTTCCATTGGTTATGAAATTATCGCTAAAAGCGATGGCATGCTGATAGAAATCATCTGTGAGTTTGTAAAGTGAGACGTAGTTTTACACCAAGTAAGCTTTCTCTTAAACTCGCGGCAACAGTCACAGTGGTGTAGTGGACTAACCACAGACGTGTTGACGCATGGTGCGTTGGTAGGTGGGTTCGAATCCCTCGAGTGATAAATAATTTTATTAACATTTTAAACTTTGAGGATCAAATAAGAGGCCATTCGTGCCACATTCGACCAATTGCATGTATGTTGAATGGGTAGTGGTCTGACACTTGGTGTAGCCTAGCAGTCCTGCTCATTTCTTCGCTATGTATTCAACAGATGAGTATGTTGACATGCTCCTCATCTACGGTGAAGCAAGACAGAACGCACAGAAAGCACAGCGCCTGTACCAGGAAAGATTTCCTCACAGAAAACAACCAAACGCAAATACGTTTAGGAGGGTGGAGTGACGTTTCCGAACAACTTCGTCACTTTCCCGAATAAGTCCTGTTAGGAGGCACCAGTTAGGTCCGGTGAAAATGCTGAGATGATTTAAGACATTTTCCGGGAGAATACCCCCACGAGTACACGGGCAGTAGCACAACAGGCCGACATCAGCCAGTCGTCTGTTTTAAGGATATTGCATTCCAGGTTTTTCGTCCGTATCATCTGCAACTACATCAATAACTCCACGGACGAGATTTTGAAAATCGCGTTGATTTCTGTGCGTTGATACTGCCGCATGTGGCAAATGATCCAGCGTTTGTAGCTCACATTTTATTTTCGGACGAGGCACGATTTAATAATAATGGCTCTGTGAATTGTCATAATATGCACTACTGGAGAGTTGAAAATCCCCACTGGGTAAGGCAGGCAGCATTTCAGGCACGATGGGGAGTAAATGTCTGGCGTGGTATGCTGGGTGATCACCTAATTGGACCATATTTCTTTGAGGATCATTTGACAGGAGCCCGGTACCTACAGTTTCTTCAAGACCAACTACCATTGCTGCTAGAGGATGTGCCCCTGGGTGAGCGTGTAACCATGTGGTATCAACACGTCAGCAGATGTTCGCAACTACCTGAATGTTACACATCCCGGTCGATGGATAGGAAGGGGAGGACTTGTCACCTGGCCTGCTAGATCGCCCAATTTGACGCCACTGGACTTCTTTCTATGGGGCTATTTGAAGGACGTAGTGTACGCTCAGTAGCCGGAAAATCCTGAAAGCCTTCGAAACCTTATTACGGAAGCCTGTGAATCCGTAACACCTACAATGCTACAAAGAGTCCGAATGTCAGTTCAACGGCGTGCTGAAACGTGCATTACTGCAGAAGGCCATCTATTCGAACACTTACTGCGCTAACAGGCTGTTGCTCAGTCAAGCGGATTCAAACCCACAACCATTCTATCCTCATTCAGCCCTGCTTATAAAACATCCACATAAGCAGCCCTAATGGCATAGAACAGTGCCAAAATAAATAAATAAATAAATAAATAAATAAATAAATAAATAAATAAATAAATAAATAAATAAATAAATAAATAAATAAATAAATAACACACGACGTACGGGCATTCGGATACATTGGCTCTGTGGATTATTCTCGAAGTACAAAATGCGAATAAAATTTACAAGCTCAAGTGGGATTCGAATCTACCTACCAAACGCAGCTGTATTAACAGCACCGCACTTAACATATGACACCACGGCACTCCGGCGAGTAGGTTTTCAGAAAGCCTACTAGATGGACTACTATTTCCGTTTCACAAATTCACACACGTTTTCTATCAGTATGCCATCGCTTTTAGCGTTCATTTCATACCCTACTGAAAGCTCATAATTGGCACGTACTTTTTACATAACCGTATGACAGTTTGATGCATTGTGTAAATGCCTGTCGCACACGGTACATGTTTCTGCAAAGGAGAAGAGACCATAACGGCACCAGTGACATTCGGTGGGATGCCTAACAGCATAAAACGTCATGCGCGACTGACTCACTCGGTATATCTATTACTGGGGTAAAATGAACAGCAGAAGCATCTCTCTCAATATTTATAAGTTGATCTTATTATATAGTATTCTGTGCAGCCCTAGCCTAAAGTTATGCTATTTATAAATGTATAATATCCCCCGGTATCCAACATTTTGCACGTAGGGACATCATTCTCAGGATGTTCATTCACCTACCATACATATTCCACGATAGAAATCTACACTTTGAAAAGAGAGTATAAGTTTGTGGTGAAGGGAAGAAGAATAGTTAAATGCACTTTTGAATTTCGAACCTACGGCTACATGTTGGAATTGATTTCTTTTTGGTCCGCTGAGCCAGTCGAGACTAATTTTTTGATGCAGTCTACGGCCGTATTCATTCGCTTAAACGTAATGTAATTCGACTGTTTGGTATTTAACGGCTTATGATTTTGGCACTATACCAGACCTTACGGTTACAGTATGTATGTGTGAATGTATACATTTCTATTAAACAGTGGAGAATATCATGCTTAAAAATGAAGTTTTGCCTCTTTTCAATACACTATATTCAGGCCTGTTGTTAAAAATAATTTTTGCCGGAATAATTTTCATATAACTATGAAAACAGGATGGAGGAATGCTTATTGTAACTACCGGTACTATATTTTCGAATTTCAATTGGGTTGGATTGGAAGTCTTCTAGTTTCGTTCCAAAAAGTTTCTAATACCAGCTTGACTCCATCACAGGGTAAAATGAAATTGAGGCAGATCGATTTGTTCAAATAAGTTCGCACTGCAAGGAGTGATTTAGGGTAGAAATATTCCAAGTATTTCAAGTTATTAGAAATGATATACGAGTTTTTATTAGTTAGAGTTAGTGCGAGGCTTTAAGGCACGTAGACTTATCCCAAGGAATGTGAAATAGGTAAGTTACAGAATAGTACATGCTTCTTTATATAAATTATGATAAAATGTTCCTCCAAAATTCTCTATCAGGTTCTATAATCGACAAACACGATTTATAGTATTATGCAATATTTCTCCATTGTCACCATCAGATTTTTATGACACCTTCTCTAACCGTCATATTCTAAATGTTGATGCTAGCAAAATTTACTTGAGAGGTAAAGCCCTTTATTACACAACTACAACAGTAGAATAGTAAAGGTATGGTGGTGTCCAGCCAGAACAAATAGAAAAAACATATCTCCACATATTATAGTATACACTAACACTTAACTACGATACGAAAAATCTGCCTCTAACCCAGAATATACGCCTTAACCAGCAAAACAGGGAAGCACAGGGTTACAACATATACAGGATCAAGGGAGGTCATAGGATTATGTTAAAGTCGAAAGTTGAGAAGAAACTATTACAGTGTTTAGTTTATAAACATTCAAAACCTGTCCACATTGAACATTTATTTTACATTAATTAACAATGAGGAAGGGGTGCTCTGAATACAATGTGGTGTCATTCTCATGCTCTTCGTGCAGTGGATTTCAGTATTTACAATTCTATATGTGACTAGACTACTCTAGAAGTTTCAAACTGCTTCTGATGATCAGGGTGCTCTCTTTACTATTTCCAGGGCATTTAGGTGGATCTGAATACGCATGTGCGTCAGTACATGGAAAGCAAGACACGTGGAACTTGGAAGAATTCTCACAGGTATGTGCTATTATGTTATGCCCCATTGGAAATGAACAATACAGCTTTAATTTTTAAAATCCACGTAATATTTGAAATAAATCTCATGCAAACATGGACAGATGTAACCGGAGTTCGGGGACACACAACATGCTTCACGAAACACTCAAGAATGGAGAAATAATTTGCTCTCACCTCTTCCTGGATAAGTCATGGAAAGCAATAAAAATAGTTCAGTAAACAAATCACCATAAACATGGGAGCCAAGTGGTTTCTAAGGATGATACTTAAGAACCATTACAAAGACAACTTGAACAATTAGTTCCCTTCTGAAAACAACTTGACATTAGTTAAATACACAGAATAATTAACCTATTTACACCTATTTACTCTGGTAAATAATAATGGAAACATTCAAAAAAGAAGTAATCAATAAATAAGTAAATAAATAAGAAGTACATTCAAAAATCCCAACAATAATATATCAGTAATATCTGTTTCCTCTTTTTTCCTTACCTTATTCACTTTTCAATACATTTAACTTGTATGTAAGGGAATGCGATACCAGTTCACAGAATATTTGATTGGAGAAAACAGAGAAGGCAAATTACAGCCGTTGTTTAATGCATCAATAATGTTCATGAATTCATGGTAAATTTTAATTTCAGTCCCGCATTTAATTTCATGAAGATATGAGGTTCTTAGTTTAATGTACTGTACGTACCGGACAGTCGTCAGTTAATTGGTTATTATTGTAAGACAACAAGATTAATTGTGAGTTGTTTCACAGATCATCATATTTTGTTTTTGATTTCTAATTGTATCTACAATATTGGAGAGATCTTGGAACATTCATACGAGGTACAAGAGAAACGGAATAAGTGGGTTCGAACCCCACTTCCTGTAGCGCTGAAGATGTTTTCTGTGATTTCCCAACTTCACACCAGGCAAATGCTGGGGCTATACCTCAGTTCAAGTCACGGCCATTTCCTTCCCACTCCTAAACCTTTCCTATCCAATAGTCGTCATAAAACCTATCTGTGCCGGTGCAACATAAAGCATATTGTAAGAAAGCTAAAAGAAAAGGAGTGGATGGTGATAAGTGTTCCAGACCAGGGCAACCAGGGCAATGTACTGAGTAAGTGAAGATGGAGGAGATTCGGAGCTAGTCATTCCAACATTAGTTTATGCCGGTCATCTTGGGTGTGTCCTACTGCAGGGAAAATCCTGGAATGTTATTTAAGGAACACTTAGAGATCATTCATTCAACCTGACAATGCATATTTCTGTTCACATGTTAGAATCAAAGTACCGATGAAACAAGAATATTCATTTATTTTGAAAAGTCACCACTATCATACGATGTTTTACTACATTAGCACAGTATATTCATGGAGAACAGGGTGAAGATTTTCATATTTTTATCGGCTTCATTGGCTTTGCAAATGTTTGGTTGACAAGTCCACCTAAACACTGCGTTCAATGGTACAGGCCAACGCATGGTCGAAGGTGATCAGACAATTGGAACATCAGAAAATAAGTATTTGGTTTGTAGAAAAGATTCTTTCGTCTGCAAGGCCAGAATCTTGTAGTTCACATAATGCATAAATCAACGGACAGAGGGTAGTAGATGTGATGCTAAAGCTTGAAAATAGAGTTTAATTGAAAATCAATAACAGAGCACTTTCTTAACAAGGAAGAGACACAATGAAAAATCAACAAACATGAAGATTGGAGTGTCAGAGTTATTTATTACAACGAATTCAATGTAATGCAGTTGACGGAGGTTAAAGTGAAAATTTATCTTTATCAAGGTTAATGAATTATGTCAAGGTTAGCTATGCATTCAGCAGAATTCACAAGTTCAGTGCAAGGTGATGAAAATGATTCCTTTACCTTAGAAGAATAAAGCTATCATGGGGCATAAAAGGAGCTCCTGGAACGGTACAGTATTTCTCTTTGATGTCAGAGAGGAAAACTATTCAACAAATGGAATCTGTTTTAAGTTAATTAACCATCATTCATTCATTGTCCGGCTACTTCGCTGAATAGTTGCCGTAGACGTCTCCGGTTCAGAAGGGTGAGCGTCCGATTCCTGGCCGGGTCGGAGATTTTAACCTTAAATGGTTAATTTGACTAGGGGACTGGATGTTTGTAATGTACTCAACATCGCTGTAACTCACATACAACATTATCCTGCACTAAACTAACACCCAGTTTCCCATACACGGCAGATTCTGCCCACCCTCGTTGGAAGATCTGCCTTATAAGGGTAGCACCAGACTAGCTAGAGCCACAATTAATTACTTTAATTAATGACAGGTGTTGCGTTTATAGTAGAGAAGAAATCCTCCAGAACCAGGCTTTGAATATACAGGCCAAGCGTGGAAAGTGCAAGTAAAAACTGTGAAGAATATTAAGAAGAAATAGAAAATCATCCATTTTTCTTAGTCTGCTATACAGAGCGTGGGCCAATCAGAACGCTATCAGTTAATTCTTTCTCTCTAATTCTGTTCACCGATAAAACACACCTAGAACAGTAAAAAAATACTCAAAACTACAATGCATGTCACGCAGATGGATCACCAGGAGAAATGTGGCCATAAACAATACTATCTTAAGTTGAAAGAATTCATGATCTCGTTGTGAAGATACATTTTTTGATAAATATGCCCCACAATATTCTGGAACTTCTCACATGGAATTACATAGCAATTATACTACAATTTATACTGTATTTCTTAATATTCTTCCCATTCCGGTTTTTAACGTACTTTCAACAACAGAGCAGCCTAAATAGTTTGAAACGTTTAGGCTTCTCTCGATTTAAAGAACACTTCGTGATAAATTAAGGAATTAAGGAAATGCCTATTTCGTGAACAATCGTAAAGCAGATATTTGCAAAAGTTTCTCAATTTGAACTTTTGTTGTAATCCATTTTTAAAATTCACTTGTCGTTTTCTGCTTGTTATTCGTGACATAATATTCTGATGTCATGATCTGGCTTGTGAATCTTGGTTAGCACCTGAATGACTTAGTAAGTAATCTTGAGCGTCAAGGTACAAGTTACTATGCAGGGGTTTTAGGTATATAGGTATGTGAGTCATGAACCTCTTCATCCTCAGGCATTACAAACCATTTACGTTATTCAAATCTTTCTAGCGCTATCCGAAACAAATGCCAGTACCCTGTTTTACATTTCCTTTCAAGTTACATTATTCTACGTACGCTTCGGGTTTCTGACTGTCATGTAAATGTTCTATTTTCATTTGATAGACCAGTGATTAGTCGGAAGAGACCTGATAGACAGGTGCCCTTATTGGATGAGTTAGCAAGGAGGGTTGAAACGAATATTTTTAAAATTAGTGGTGTTCCGGTAAACAAGGGGGTGAAGAGTGAAGAGATTATAGAATGTTATTATCGGTTTTACCGGTATCGTGGTCTAGAGGAAGCGAGCTTGCCTCTTATCCGAAGGCCCTGGATTCAATTCCGGACCAGGTAAGGGATTTTTACCTGGATCTGGGGGCTGGACCGAGGTTCACTCAGTGTACGAGATAAGAATCAAGAAACTATCGCATTCTGATATAGCGGCCGCAGTCCAGAAAACCAAGAATAACAGCCGGGAAGATTAATCGCACTTACTGTATCACTCATCACCCTGTAATATGCAGGCCTCCGGGCTGCGCAGTGTTCGCTCTGTAGGCAATGGACGTTCAGAAATCTACTGCCAAGGGGTTTGTTTCCTTTTCTTGTAGAAACTCTCAAATCATAGTAGAATACAACTTCCTGATACAAAAAGTGATCAGCTAAAAGAGCTAAGATATCGAGTAAAAGTACGACCGAAAAGAGGAAGCATATTGTTACAAGGATTTCTTGGCTGGTTAATACTTGGAGGTTTATGAAGGGTGCACTTCTATGCTTTTAGGATGCGTCGAATTGGTAACATTCAATACAAATTCCTGTAAACACTGGTTATCACTTTCCTAACATAATAGAATTAGGTGAGTTTATTGGCTAGATGTGTGGTGGACAAGTTATTTACATTACAAGGGCCGAAAGTGGGGATTAAGGTTCTTTTCGAAATGAGAACATGAAACATGTTTGCCCTTGTAACGTAGGCTATAATATTATTTCATATAGGTATGTTGAATTTCTTCTCCTATTTCTTCTTCTATTGCGGGGGTCGAGTCATAAGTCATGGCAACTATTTTTTTTCTCGCGAACAGGAGACAACACGGAAAGTCTAAGATATGCATTTGGAAATATAGAGCATGTACTTATGCATAGTGCCTGAAGACAAATTCTGACTTCAGGAGATTCTCGTAGGAAAGTGACAGACCACTTGGTAAACATTGTTTTATTATGGTATAGACAGCAAATACACAACACTACGTACAAAGGACAGGTCTCTACTGGTTACGGACTTTCGAAATAATCACCCAAGGTTTCCACTGTGCGTTGCCAGCGGTGGGGCAGGCGCTGATTACCATTCGCTGCAAGTGTATCGCTAACGTGTGATACCTCTCTCCGAAATGCTGTTACGATGTCCTCTTTGTTAGCAAACCGTTGTCCACATAATGGATTCTTGACTTTGGGGATTAGATCATAGTCACATGGGATCAGATCAGGCGAATAAGGCGGGTGTGGCGTGCATTTCTGCCGCGGAGAACGGCTATTTTAATATACGATCGTTGCTCCTGCTTGTCGACTACCATTTTGTGACGCTCTCACTCACACACTGAACTTGAGAGCATGCTTAGACCCACACTTTTGTTTACATACACCATCTAGTGGCATCATACGCAAGTACATATGGTACGTTTCCAAATGCATATCTTAGATTTTCCGTGTTGTCTCCTGTTCGCGAGAAAAAAATAGTTGCCATGACTTATGACTCAACCTCCGTATTTTGCTCAGTTCAGCGTCCACCAATCAAGAAGTTTACGCCGTGCATGAAAGTATCGATGTCATCTAAGAATCAGTCGATAGACTGTCCACATGACGCAATGCAGCCATCTACTGTAGTACCTAAGTAATCGTTTAACATGCACTGAAAAATTTTCTGATGGAATGTTTTAGGTAGGTAGAAGTTCAGTGGCGCAAGTACCTATGGTATCGTCAAGTTCTAGATTCTACATTATTTTGAAGAACGTAAACATATGGAATTCGACATAGTAAGAAATAAATGCATGTTAAAGAATGTATGACTACCCATTAGTCCGGATTCTTTTTTTTAATTTGTTTTACTTCGCACCGACACAGATAGGTCTTATGAAGATGATAGGATAGGAAAGGGCTAGAAGTGTGAAGGAGAAAGGCCGTAGCCTTAAGGTACATCCCCGGCATTTGCCTGGTGTAAAAATGGGAAACCACGGAAAACCATCTTGAACCCCACTATCTCCAGATTGCAAGTTCACAGCTGTGCGCCCCTGACTGCACAGCCAACTCGCTAGGTAGTCCCGATTCTTGATACGGGCTCGGGAATGAGATCAAATAAATATATATGGCGTGTTTTACGGCTGGATACCCTTCCTGACGTCAACCCCAGTTGAGGAACTAATGAAGATGAAATGAGTGATGGTGAATGAGCCTGGGTAAGGGGGAGGAAGGAATCAGCTGTGCGTTATGAATTGGAACTGTCGCCGCATCCGGCACGAAGTTAAAATGGGAAACCACAAAGAGCCATTCTCAGGACACCCGAGGGTGAAGCTCGAACCCACGTGTCTCCCGAATGCAAGCTCACAGCTACGTGATCCTCACCGCATAGCAAACTCGCCAATTCTATTATATATGCTGACACAAAATTTTGATTATTTATTGCCGTAGATCAGTAAGTTCGGTGACGGGCTGAGTGGCTCAGGCAGTAGAGCGTTGGCCTCCGAGCCTAAATTAGCAGCTTCGGTCCTGGCTCAGTCCGATGGTATTTCAAGGTGCTCAAATACGTCAGCTTCGTGTCGGTAGACTTATAGCACGAAAAACTCCTGCGGGACAAATTTCCAGCACCTCAGCGTCTCCAAAAACCATAAAAGTGCTGTCAGTGGGACGTGAAACGAACATTATTATTATTATTATTATTATTATTATTATTATTATTATTAGTATTATTATTATTATTATTATTATTATTATTATTAAACATAGTAGAGCGAAATTGCGCCCATATGGTAGTAGACATACTTTCAGACAAACATGTACCAAAATGTTCCAGTATGCTGAAATGTTTAGAACAGTGTGTTACACTTCTTGATCTAAAAATGCTCTGTTTACTGCAGGCGAATGCTATTTAACACAATGTTCATAGACATATTACCGGGCGAGTTGGCTGTGCAGTTAGGGACGCGCAGCTGTGAGCTTGCATCCAAGAGATAGTGGGTTTGAACCACACTGTCACCAGTCCTGAAGATGGTTTTCCGTTGTTTCCCATTTTCACACCAGGCAAATGTTGGGGCTGTGCCTTAATTAAGGCCACGGTCGCTTCATTCCTATTCCTAGGCCTTCCCTATCCCATCGTCGCCATAAGACTTATCTGTGTCGGTGCGACGTAAAACAACTTGTAATTAAATAGATATATTTTGTAATAATTGTGCCAAACTTTCGTGAAAATCAAGCTGAGATTTCATGAGAAAATCCACTTCAAAGTAATGAATGTTTAAAAGAAGTTCTTAAATCCAGGAAGTCAATGTGAATATATCCATGCTTAGAAGTATACTAATCTTGCCATGGCACGGCCGCTAGCACTTGAGTCTTGTGGCGTCATATACTTGAAATGGTTGTGTGATAAACAGCAACCACCATGCGAGAAGCGATTTAGAACGGGAAATGATGTGGTGGTGTCTGCTGAGGAGCACACATCTATGTTCACTTAAAACTTCAATAAATGTACATATCGATTGACATTTATATTTTTTAACTGCCACGAGCGTCAAACTCGTCTATAAGACGTTTTAGAACACTGGTTCACGTAGTTGTTTATATTTCCTATTGATAGCATTACCTTATTAGCCGTTAAGATGAACATGTGCTGGGACCTTCATGCGCGACACCAAGGAGACAATTCATTATTTAGTGACTCGTTGCCTGAACGGTCAGCGTACTGGCCTTCGGTTCAGAGGGTCCCGGGTTCGATTCCCGGCCGGGTCGGGGATTTTAACCTTAATTGGTTAATGCCAATGGCACGGGGGCTGGGTGTATGTGTTGTCTTCATCATCATTTCATCCTCATCACGACGCGCAGGTCGCCTACGGGAGTCAAATAGAAAGACCTGCATCTGGCGAGCCGAACCCCTCGTGGGATATCCCGGCACTAAAAGCCATACGACATTTCATTTCATTATTTAGTCACTAATATGCTAGTGGCTTTACGTCGCACCGACATAGGTAGGTCTTATGGCGACGATGGGATAGGAAAGGTCTAGGTGTTGGATGGAAGCGGCCGTGGCCTTAATTAAGGAACAGCTCCAGCATTTGCTTGGTGTGTAAATGGGAAACAACGGAAAAACATCTTTAGGGCTGCCGACAGTGGGATTCGAACCCACTCTCTCCCGGATGCAAGCTCATAGCTGTGCCCCCCCCCCCCCCCCCAACCGCACGGCCAACTCGTCCGGTCACTAATATGGGAACGTTTACTGTAGAAGTGTAAGCTAAAGCAAGCTTCGTATTTACAATACAGTTTTAATCAGTTTCATTCGGTTTAGGATAGAACGAAAACTACATTTGTGTGCACCGTAGATGTGAGGAGTTACCTAGTCGTACTTTCCCTTAAGGAGAGACCATACCTAAATTTAGATTGTCCGCCTTTTAGTCCGATTTTAGCAAGTAGATTAGTATGACCCTAATTAACACATTCACCATCAAACATATCGATTGACATTTACGTTTTTAACTGCCACCAGTGCGAAGCTCGTGTACTGTATGTACGTTTTAGAACATTGGTTCAAGTAGTCGTTTATATTTCTTACTGATAGCATATAAATGCAAAGGAACTAGCTATATCAGTCAGTGAGGTTTCAAAACCAATTTAGTCTATTTTCAAAATATCCAGCTGTAACAGTTTTTAGTTCACTTAATATTATTGACTTTACGTTCCACTAACTACTTTTACGGTTTTCGGAGACGCCGAGGTGCCGGAATGTAGTCGCGCAGGTGTTCTTTTACGTGTTAGTAAATTTACCGACACGAGGCTGACATATGAGCACCTCCAAATACCACCGGACTGAGCCAGGATCGAACCTGACAAGTTGGGATCAGAAGGCCAGCGCCTCAACCGACTGAGCCACTCAGTCCGGCTTTAGTTCACTAAATTGTAACAACGCTTGATCACTGGCTGATAGAGCAAGCTGTAGTGCAGTGCGAGATTCAGTCGAGTTGCGAGTTATTCCCTGTGCCCGTGTCTGGGCGAGTGGATGATTCAATAGCTGCTTCACCCAAATAGCTCGTGCAGTGATGTCATGCTCTCAGCTAGTCTGCGATAAACTTTCGTACAGCGTGATCGCTACTTATATAACAATAATTCCGAGCTTGATAGCTGCAGTCGCTTAAGTGCGGCCAGTATCCAGTAATCGGGAGAAAGTGGGTTCGAGCCCCACTGTCGGCAGCCCAGAAGATGGTTTTCCGTGGTTTCCCATTTTCACACCAGGCAAATGCCGGGGCTGTACCTTAATTAAGGCCACGGCCGCTTGCTTCCAATTCCTAGGCCTTTCCTATCCCATCGTCGCCGTAAGACATATCTGTGTCGGTGCGACGTAAAGCAAATAGCAAAAAAAAAAAAAAAAAAATTGATCAGTTCTGAATAAAGTGTTCAACAGCGTGTTCTCGTGTGCTGTATGAATTTAAAGCGCGAATCTGACGGGAGAATGAAGAGAGAATTCCGTGAACCACTTCCTGGAGCGCGAGTGCCAACAAGTTACGAAATTAAGGAATTTGTAAATAAATTCTGTCAATAGGTTAAGTGCTAAACAAAAAAAAAAAGAGTTAATCAAGTGACTATACTAACTGGCGAAATAATTCAGAATATTGTGAAAGACTTGAGCGAATCTCCTGGAAGTCTTTAAGGGAACTGGCTCACAAAGCGAGGCTTCATATTCTTCTGCATGACAGGTGGCAAGAAAATATGAAATTTAACCCTAAAATATTCACATAAGTGCAGTGTTTAAGCCCAAGAGATCCAGCCGCAAAACGCATTATTTTAATTGGTTTCTTCAGTCTGCCAACAGTTTTGAGTTAAATCCTGAATTAGTGTTGCTTTCTGATAACGCGAGTTTTTATTTGCATGGACGTGAAAATTCACAAAATAACCGATACTGATCACGTGAGAATCCAAGAATAATTCATGAAACTGCCCTTCATGACCTTTAGGAGTTTGCGCTCTCTTAGTGCTAGAAGAATTGTAGGGCGAAGTATTTTTAACGGCGCACATTAATGCAGGTTTATAGCCAGCTGGTTCTCCCGATTTAACACGTTCCGACTTCTATTCGTGGGGTAGGGGTAGTTTAAAAGATAGAGTGTACAGAAGTAACCCGCACACCATACAAGAACTGGAAAATGCGGTTCGCACTGAAATGTTGCAGAATGATGAGGCTGAAGTGAGAGGGAACCG
This sequence comes from Anabrus simplex, assembly GCF_040414725.1. Taxonomy (NCBI): domain Eukaryota; kingdom Metazoa; phylum Arthropoda; class Insecta; order Orthoptera; family Tettigoniidae; genus Anabrus; species Anabrus simplex. The sequence goes on along the minus strand of NC_090266.1, from coordinate 623,329,838 downwards.
GAATATCATCACGCACTACAACGCTTTTTCACTGGCTGATAGGGCAAAATTTTCAACATTTACTACAGAAGGGTGGAGCCTCCGTATCTCAGGCGGAAGCGGGCCGGCCTCTCACCGCTGGGTTCCGTGGTTCAAATCCCGGTCACTCCATGTGAGATTTGTGCTGGACAAAGCGGAGGCGGGACAGATTTTTCTCCGGGTACTCCGGCTTTCATTGTCATTTCATGCCAGCAACACTCTCCAACATCATTTCATGTCACCTGTCATTCGTCAATCATTGCCCCCCGGGGTGCGACAGACTTCGGCAGCCGGCACAATTCCTATCCTAGCCGCTAGATGGGGCTTCATTCATTCCATTTCTGATCCAGTCGAATGGCTGGAAACAGGCTGTGGATTTTCATACTATAGAAGGGTAAGTTTTATTATTTTACTATCTTCTGACTATCCATTCATCGAAGCTGATTGGTTTCCCACGGGCATTCGGGAACGACTTGACGGTGACCGCGCTGTCGTTTACAGACATGCGGCATGTAGGAAGGGCGGCAACGGAACTCGCCCTGTAGGTTAGGTTTCAGTGAAATATTTATATTTTTAACATGGCTATTATTATTTTATTATTTAGCGTATGATGCTACAGTTGAAAGCGGACTCTATGTACACGTTCTTGACGCAAAAAGTATAATAGATATACAATCGACTCTACATACACCTTAAATATACTGTATATATATATAAAGTCCACATAAAGAGGTTAATGAGGAGGGCTTTCAGTCTCTTACAGACGAATGCCCAGCTCTTACCAACTAAGAGAATGCCTGAGCGGTCACACGATGTACATCCTCGATGGAACCAGCGAAAGCTCGCAGACTGCAGTACTTCAGAATGTGCACGATGGTATGCACTTCACCACCACAGTCACAAGCTGGAGAGTCTTTCCAGCATCACTGATGTAGAGAAGAAGCACTTCTTCCCACTCCGCAGCGTATCCTGTTAAGTGTGGTCCAGGAGAAGCAAGGAAGTTTGAACCGCGGGAACTTTGTAGTAGGATCCCTGATGTTGATAATGCGGTGTGATTGCGATCATTCATGTTTCCATGTTTCATCGGGTTTAAAATGTTAATTGACTGATTCCCTTGCTGCCTTCAAGGCAGTTTTCTATGATATCAGTCTCTTTACGGCATTTTCATCTGCATCCTGATGTACTGTGGGTAACTGTTCTTCAGTATCCTGATCAACAGTCTAACAAGGGCGCTTTGCCGTCTGACGTGAGGAGGCTGAATGCTGCTCAGTAATGGTAACCATTGAATAAGAGTGGAGCGCAATGTATCAGATATAATTCTCATTGTGTGGTGCAGTTGGACATCAACCAGACTAGTGTGGGAGCTTTTGAGCCATACAGAGGAGCATTATTCAGCTGGTGAATATACTATTGCTAGAGCAGTTGTTCGTAGTGAACACGCAACTGCGCCCCCTGAAGTAACAGCTAGTCTATCCACGAAGTTGTTACGGCGTTTAAGCTTAGCAGCCAGTTCTTAAAATATGTGCTGTTGAGTCATAACAATTTGGCCTTTTTAATAGGTTACTACTAGGTTTCTGGAAGTTATGAACTATTATTTAAATGTATTCTAAAAATTATAAATGCTTTATTAGCGCACATGTATGTAAAATTTGAAGCCAATGAAATAAAAATTATTGTGTAGGGATAATTTTGAATTTTAGAAATTGTTAGGTTTGAGTAATTTACAGTGAAAGAAGGCTCTGTATTAAGATTAATTTCCGGTTCAGAATTAAGACTTCCGAAGTTATGTGCTTCACCTCACCGTTTCTCAACACCTAGAAGGGTATGTTCACTTATTCTGCTCTTTGTGCTCTTAGATATTCTCAGCGATTATGACTAGGACGCATTTATTTAAACTATTGGTTAAATAGTATTAGGCCTATAACTCTAGAAACGTTCAACTCTACAGGTGTGTTTCAAAGGTCTTGGCGGAAACTTTAAAATAGCTGCACATGTAAATGTGTGTTTCAATGTGCTCAAAGGTTTGGTGCTTTCAGTCGCATCAAAATCTCATTTCTGTTGGTTTAGATATTTCTGAGCCAATATTGTAGTACGCCCCTGTCCCCTGAAGCAATAATCGACACCATCTTACGCCATAGGGTTGAACTATGGTCAACCGACGTGACAATAGTAACGTGAATTTAGATTATCAACATTATTGTAGGGTTGTAAATACGTATTTGGATTTCAGTTTACTTTGGAATAGACATTTATGGACAGTGTTTGAAGTGAAGTACTAGGTCTAGGAAAGTGAGTTAGTGGTCCTCTGTATTTGGTCTTATCTCGGCTTGACGTCCTTATTTAGCTGCGAAGTGTCTCCATAGCAGTGTCGCACTAGCACTGTCAGGGTCACACACATGAATGCCAAGCTAACGGAGACTAGTCCGACCACTAAGCTACAGATATTCAAGTTACTTTTCTGTTCTTTTTGATATTGTATATGCTCTATTGTAAGGATTGATCGCAGGTTGTGCATTGCTATTGATATGTATTTTATTGCTTGGATATTAAGAATGTAGTTTCGATTTGTCAGCTGTTGTTGATTATTTTTTATTTTCTCCGTATGTCTGAGTTTATTTTGGTATGATATTTTATTTAGTTCGTAAATAGTATATTAAGGAGGCAAGCTTGGTTAGGCAGACTTGTAGTTGTAGGATTTAAGAAAGAGATTCACATATTTTATTTGTGTCTTAATGATCCGCGTGCTTGTAATTAAATACCGTCTGAATTACTGACTGCCTTAGCAGAAACCAGCATGGCAAGGTTATTCCATCTAGTGTGTAAGATGTATGGGACAAGAGAAGTGCCGTCCGATTATCGGCAGAATGTTGTTTTACCTATTCCCAAGAAAGCCGGTGCTGACAAGTGTGAAAACTACCGCACCGTTAGTTCAGTATCTCATGCCTGCAGAATTGTAACATGAATTATTTACAGAAGAATGGAAAGACAAGTTGAAACTGAATTGGGAGAAGATCAATTTCGCTTCAGAATAAATGTTGGAACAACACGTGAAGCAATCCTGACTTTACGTCTGATCTTAGAGGATCGACTTAAGGAGGACAAACCCACGTACATGGCGTTCGTAGATCTAGAAAAGGCATTCGATAATGTTGATTGGACCAAGCTATTTGAGATTCTAAAGGTGATTGGGATCAGATACCGAGAACGAAGATTTATTTACAATCTGTATAAAAATCAGTCTGTAGTGAAAAGAATCGAGGGCTTTGAAAAATAAGCAGCAATCCAGAATGTAGTGAGGCAAGGCTGCATTTTGTCCCTCCTCCTTTTCAATGTTTACATAGAACAGTCAGTAAAGGAAATCAAAGAGGAATTTGGAAAGGGAATCACTGTCCAAGGAGAGGAAATAAAAACCTTGAGATTTGCCGATGACATTGTTATTTTATCTGAGACTTCAGAAGATCTGGAGAAATTGCTGAATGGTATGGAGAGATTCTTGGGTAAGGAGTGTAAGATGAATATATACATTCCCGTTTATTTAGGAACAACCTCCTGTATTTACAGGCTGCTTCTAAGTACAAGGTAAAACATAACAAATTTTCTGTAGAGATCTCTTAATTGACGAAAACTCTAAATTATAAAGGAACTGTATAATTAGTGTGGCATTTCAGAGCTGTAGCTGTAGAGGTGGTGTCTCAGGATCTTGATGGAGCCTCGGAGGACGAGAGTCGCAATTTCGGGGATGAGCTTCATTGGGAGTTGGAAGCGCTTCCATGTGGCGACGAAATGACGAGGTACGGTACCGCGAGCTCCAACCATTATCCCTATTATTTCGATTTCCTGAAGGTGGTATTTAGATTTGTAGTAAGGGATAGTGGGTTTCTATTTGTTGATCTTTTCTAGATTAACCTCCTCCGGCTGACCGCTATGGTGCTCGAACATGACAGTCGGATCTAAGATGAATCCTTGAGAGCTGTTGTCTTTAAAGTTTATGATTTCAATTCTCTGCATACTACCGTTTATGGCTAGTCCGTGTACCACCTCATGTACATTCAATCCCTTCTTTCTCAGTTCTTCGGCAATGATGGATCTGATCTGCTGGTGCCGCGTGTTTCTTAGGAGCTCCCGGCGTGTGCAGAATCCCAGGACATGACCAAGAATTTCTTTCTCTCCGTGGCAATGCCGACAGAGGTGGTTGTCCAGGGATCTGCCTGGCACCGAGCGCACCGCAGAAACATTAGCAGTCATCTTTATAGCCTCTCTCCACACGTTACAAGACAGTACGGTTTGATCTCGCACCCAAGTGTTTGCTGGTGTATACTCCTTGTAAAGTCGTACTCCGAGTCCTTTTTGCGGTAGTGAACACCAGGAGGTGGATTCGCATTCTCGTAGCTTTTGGCGGTTCTTCTCAGTATCGTACAGGCCGTTCTTGGCGGTTATTTTCCGAGTATCAAGGTTTGTTAATTTTAAACGTTCTATACATTCCCGACTCTTCGCGTGAGAATCCCTCGAAGCGGCGCCAAGTGGAGTTTTAGTCTTAAGCAAGATGTTGCAGGCATTAATTCATAGTAGGTAGGCTTCCCACGAGGTTTTGAAAGAGCGAGTCCTTTGTATTTCTTTTCGGTGTACAGCATGCCATCTAGAGTATCTGTCGGCAACTACAATATCTACTTTGTTGCACTTTTAATCATTTTATCGCTAGCGGATAAAAATTTCTGTGCGATTTTCTTGAAACTGCATGTCAGGGTGAAACAGACTGAAGAATTCAGTAGTGTGAGCTTTTGGTCTTCCTAAAGCAGTGGCAACGATGTTAGGAGTTGGAGCTTATTGTGAAGGTCTTTCATTACAGCAATCTCGTCAAGCACTAGGGTATCCCTAAAGGTAGTTCCAAGGTAACGAATTTGTTCGCCGTCTCCAATGAAGTCAATCCTACAGTCTTCCTCCGCGGATATCGACCCTTGCTTCAACTCGCCTCGGATTACACATATCTCTGTAAACTTCTGATTGATATCAAGACCAGTTTCTTCGAACCTCCTGCGGGCTATTCGAGTAAGATCTAAGACGGATTCTTTGTTCTTCCCGATGATGACGGTGTCGTCGACAATGCCCATTACGGTTATAGGTGGTAGTTTGGGTGACAGATGCCCCGTAATGCCGCAAGAGAGTATATTCGCATAGCTCGTCTAAGATATGATCTACGGCTAGCTTATAGAGGGCTGGTGATAATGGAGATCCTTGCATCACACCTCTCTTTATGAGTATAAGTTTTGTTCTACCCTTAACTGCGTTCCCAATCTGAAGGTTGGAAATTACGTCCCCGAGTTTTGAAGGTATTCCTTCGGACTGTAGAGTTTTTAGAAGGTGGCTGTGACCGATATTACCAAGTGCCTTTCGAATGTCAAAAAATTACTGCGATGTCTTCTTTCCTCTATTTAGCAGATTTTAACAATGCGCCGAGAATGGAAGTATTTATAACGGTGCCTGGAGCTGAACTGAATCCTCGCTGGTGTTCATTATAGTGGATGTACTCACGTAGGTGACTGTCGAATACTCTTTCTATTACTCTCCTAATGACTGAACAGATAGTGATGGGTCACCAGTTCGACACGGCCTTCAGACCGCCTTTCTTATATAACAAAATTGTACGTGCATACCGCATACATTCGAGAATTTCGCCAGTTTGTAGCATTCTGGTTGCTATTTTTGCGATGATAGCCTGTACGTCGTCATCTTTAAGGGCTCTCATCAAAACGCGATCTGAGCCAGATGCAGTATCCACTGCGATATAATGGACGGCAGCAGTAATTTCCTCCTTCGACACGGTGGGCACGAACGTTTCATTAATTTCCTCACGCTCCGCTTCAGTGATTTTAAAAGGGTAAGTTTCCTTTTCGTGTAAATTTTCACGGGAAAGGTGTCGGAAATGGATGTTTCCAAGGTCGATTTTACATACCTCGGACTTGTTTTCCAACACCCGCCTCACTGCCTTCCGTGTCTGATTGTAGAACTGGTACTGGGTCAGTTCATAGTTATATTTGTTTCGCCTTTTTTCGCGAGCACGTTTGTCTGCACGCTATGGATTTGACGAGTGACTATGATGTTTTCCGTCGAGAGCTAGACGGCGTTTCTTCCTAGCCTCATAAAATGTGCTTGCTGGGTGTTTGGGACCAGGAAGGAGGTTAATAGACGTGAAAAGGAATGATGCGAAATCTTGGACCATTTATTATAGTTATGATCGTCATTGAATTGTTCAAATTTTGATTTCCAAAAGCAAATTTCTTGCTTATACTTTAGGGATGAATTATCTGATATACCCCCGTCGTCGCTAGGATTGAGATCTTCGCTAATGACTGAACCGGATATATCTGTTTGAGATACTTTAGACGTGTGATTTTGAAGCGATCTTTCGCGATGTCGGTCAGGATGAAAAAGACTAGTATTGATGAATGCGCCCCTCTCGCCGCGAAAACACTGGCTACAGTATTGACATTTGACTTCCCGAGGCTCTTGTGAATTGTTTTTGTTTTCATATGAATTAGCGTTCCCGATTATCTGGGTATCAAGACGTTCATTACGTGTTAATATCGAATGTTCTTCGGTTGCGCAAGACACCATGTGCGTGATCGATGTCACGCTGTGATCGGGATGTGCGCGCCTTAACTGTAAAGAAATTCCTCACCCCATTTCCCCATCATATCTATTATTTACGTCTCCGCGTTCATCCTGTTCTTGTAAATGGGGCGATGATACAGATGAGTCGACATCTTCCAACCGTACATTTGGATCAGTTGTAGGAGTCAAAGAGGTCGTATTTAGATGGTTTCGGGGTATATATTAAAGACAATGGGTTGGGATATAGTACCATATCTGAAGTACTTATTTGATTACTGATTGCATGAAGGAGCTAAACCAAATGAATGGAGAGTTGATATAGTGGCCCCTGTGTATAAAGGAAAGGGTGATAGACATAAAGCTGAAAATTACAGGCCAGTCAGTTTGACATGCATTGCATGTAAGCTTTGGGAAGACATTCTTTCTGATTATATAAGACATGGTTGCGGAATTAATAACTGGTTTGATAGAAGGCAGTTTGGGTTTAGGAAAAGTTATTCCACTGAAGCTCAACTTGTATTTTTCCAGCAAGATATAGCAGATATCCTGGATTCAGGAGGTCAGTTGGACTGTATCGCGATTGACCTATCTAAAAAATGAGTGCAATTGGACTTGACAAAAGACTGAGTGAATGGGTGGCCCTGTTTTGTAGAAAATAGAACTCAGAGAATTAGAGTGGGCGAAGCTTTATCTGTCCCTGTAATAATTAAGAGGGGATCCCTCAAGGCAGTATTATTGGACCTTTATGTTTTCTTACATTTATAAATGATTTGAGTAAAGGAGTGGAATCAGAGATAAGGCTTTTTGCAGATGATGTTATTCTGTATAGAGTAATAAATAAGTTACAACATTGTGAACAACTGCAAAATGACCTCGATAATGTTGTGAGATGGACAGTAGGCAATGGTATGATGATAAACGGGGTTGAAAGTCAGGTTGTGAGTTTCACAAATAGGAAAAGTCCTCTCAGTTTTAATTACTGCGTTGATGGGGTGAAAGTTCCCTTTGGGGATCATTGTAAATACCTAGGTCTTGATGTAAGGAAAGATCTTCATTCGGGTAATCACATAAATGTGATTGTAAATAAAGGGTACAGATCTCTGCACATGGTTATGAGGGTATTTAGGGGTTGTAGTAAGGAGGTAAAAGAGATGGCATATAAGTCTCTGGTAAGACCCCAACTAGAGTATGGTTCCAGTGTATGTGACCCTCACCAGGATTACTTGATTCAAGAACCGGAAAAAATCCAAAGAAAGGCAGCTCGATTTGTTCTGGGCGATTTCCGACAAAAGAGTAGCGTTACAAAAATGTTGCAAAGTTTGGGCTGGGAAGACTCTGGAGAGAGGAGACGAACTGCTCGACTAAGTGGTATGTTCCGAGCTGTCAGTGGAGAGATGGCGTGGGAGGAAATCAGTAGACGAATAAGTTTGAGTGGTGTCTTTAAAATGAGGAAAGATCACAATATGAAGATAAAGTTGGAATGCAAGAGGACAAATTGGGGCAAATATTCGTTTATAGGAAGGGGAGTTAGGGATTGGAATAACTTGCCAAGGGAGATGTTCAATAAATTTCGAATTTCTTTGCAGTCATTTAGGAAAAGGCTAGGAAAACAGATAGGGAATCTGTCACCTGGGCGACTGCCCTAAATGCAGATCAGTAGTGATTGATTGATTGATTAATTGATAGAAGAGATTCAAGATATTCTTCTGGATGGGCTTTGATAATATGAATTTTAAGTCCTTTGTACTGTTTACCACAATACTGACAAGGAATTTTCTGGTCCTTACAACTGTCAGTTGTATGTCGGGCATTTTGACGGTCATATGTAAAGGATAACTCAGGATGAAATTAAAGATCTCGGAACTAATGATGAGTCAACAAGCGCTTGTGGGTAATGGGAGGTTATGCGCGATGAAGCCGATCATGTTGCAAAATAAAATGTCACTAAGGGTTGGGTGACTGGTTTCCATACTCAAAACATACCACTTTTAAATCCATGTCACTCCGACAGATTGTTCGATAACGAATATTAGCTAACACACTTCCTATGCTTGAGGTCAAAACTCGATATTTAGTTCGTCACTGCATTAATTATGAGTGGACTTTATGAGATCAATGTCGCTTGTATTGATTTCAATTCTTGAATTAGATGAAAGGAGTCAAAAGAGCGGAGGGTTTACGATGGTAAACCGTAGCGTATCGTAAGTTGCATCAACTAATCAATCGATCAATTCTGCAATCCTGATAAGTCCGAAACAAATGTAATAGAGTGCAGTCGAACAAAGGCAGATGATGCAGGTAATATTAGATTAGGAAATGAAGTCTTTAAGGCAGTGGATGAATATTGTTACTTGGGTAGTAACTAATGATGGCAGAAATAGGAGGACATAAAATACGTCTAGCACAAGCAAGAAAGTGATTTCTTAAGAAAAGAAATTTGCTCACTTCCAACACTGATATAAGAATTAGGAAGATTTCTCTGAAGACTTTCGTGTGGAGCGTGGCATTGTATGGAAGTGAAACATGGACGATAACTATCTCAGAAAGAAAGAGAATAGAAGCTTTTTAAATGCGGTGTTACAGAAGAATGCTGAAGGTGAGATGGATAGATCGAATCACAAATGAAGAGATACAGAATCGAATTGGCGAGAGGAGATCGATTTGGCTAAATTTGACGAGAAGAAGGGATAGACAGCCGGGACTTGTTTAGTTGGTTTTTGAAGGATGTGTAGGTGGTAAGAACGGTAGGGGTAGGCCAAGGTATGAATATAACAAGGAGATTAGAGCAGATGTAGGATGCGACTGTTACGTAGAAATGAAAATGTTAGCACAGGATAGGGTGGCATGGAAGCTGGATCAAACCAGTCTACAGATTGTTGACTCAACAACAGCATTTCTACCATATCCTCTTTCTCATCTGTTTCCTTGTGTTTTTTATAAACTGACATGTAAAAATTATGGTATTAGGTAGTAAGTTTGTTTTACATTAAAGTGTTGAAGTGCAATTCACTGCAAAATTCTTAACGGCCAGAACGTTGATTTCACTGGAAATACACTACCATATTTTGTACTTACGAACTATATTTTAAACAAGACTGTTCAGACCTGAGTTACGATTTTTTGTCACCAATTAAACGAACGATAAACCCAAAAATGGAAATTTTTGTAGCCTAGTCACGTTAATTTCATACTAAAACCTTGAATTTCTGCCACTGCTACTATCCTGTCGCCAAAAATCTACGTGGATATTAAAGAGATACAAAAAAGGCTGTTTCAACAAATACCGTCTTTTAAAAGTTGAAAATCACCTAATGCTGTGTCTGGCCCCATGGCTAAATGGTTAGCGTGCTGGCCTCTTGTCACAGGGGTCCCGTGTTCGATTCCAGGCCGGGTCGGAGATTTTAACCTTAAACGGTTAATTACCTTGGCTCGGGGTCTGAGTGTTTGTGCTGTCCCCAACGTCCCTGCAACTCACACACCACACATAACACTACCCTCCACCACAATAACATGCAGTTACCTACACATGGCAGATGTCGCCCACCCTCATCGGAGGGCCAGCCTAACAAGGGCTGCACCCGGCTAGAAATAGCCACAAGAAATTATTTTTGTACTTAATGCTGTCCAAAAAGTGGAGCTTAACCTCAGCCTTCTGGGCCTCCTCAACTTCTCTTACTTTCGTAGGTTAGCCTTATGTGACCCTACCATCGTAGCTCAGCTTTAAGCTACGTGTTCTCACCGAACGAGTTGGATTCCTAATGGACTGTCGCACCACGGGTTTGTTTGCGGTCCTTTTTGTTACTTCTTTCACGTTGCACTGACTCAGACAAGTCTTATGGCGACGAAGGGGTAGAACAGGACTAGGACTGGGAAGGAAAGGACCATAGACTTAATTAGGGTACAGACCAGCATTTGTTCGGTATGAAAATGGGAAACAACGGAAAACCACCTTCAGGGTTGCTAACAGTGATGATCAAACCCACTTTCTCCGATTATAAACAAAATGCTACACGTCTCCAACCGCATAGCCAACTCACTCGGTACGTTTTGTTTTTAATTCAAATTCTCATCTGCCATTTTTCCTTCTTATAAAATACTGTGGCTTGTGACCCACCTTCAACGTTGTTGCCTTTGCTAAATCTCGATTCGATTTTTCTCGCTGTTCTGCCTTCAATGAATTCTATGGGCTTGAAATAGTCACCAGCTGCAGTTCAGTCATTCATACATGACAATTAATCTTAAACTTTTTTCCCCTATTGCGAGGTAATAAACAAGAGTGTGTCAAATGAAAACCTTAAAAGGAAAACTTTAAAAGCCTAATAAAAATTCAACATGTCGGACTACAGTTCTGTTCGTTGGCTGTAAAATTAAAAAGTCCTTAAGGAATATCCTATAGGCGACATCAGCATGTATACGAGCGAAACCCCATCAAACTACTCGTGTAACATTGGCCACCCAAATGGAGTGAGGTGGCTGTGCGGTTGGGGTCACATAGTTGTGAGCTTGCATTCGTGAGATGGTGGATTCGATTCCCAAAGTCGGCAGCCCTGCAGATGGTTTTCCGTGGTTTCCTATTTTCACACCGAGCAAATACTGGGGCTGTGCCTTAATTAAGGCCGCGGTCACTGCCTTCCCACTCCTAGCCCTTTCCCACCCTAGCGTCGCCGAAAACCTTCGATGTGTTAATGCGACCACTAGCCAAAAAAAGACCACCCAACTTCAGACATGCCCAAAGAAGAACAATGGTCTGTTAATTGGTTTTGAGTAGTGAAGGTGTGAAACCTATTCAGTTTATGGACGAATGCTAAATCAGTTCGGTGATGTATGTTTCTCGCAGCAGTAACATGTTAATACTCAGGTCACGTACTGCCTGTGACACAGTTGCAACCATCCAAGACGTGCATTATGAGTGTCTTCCACGCCCACTGTATTCACCAGACTTCGCCCCAACTGATTATCACATGTTTGGGCCACTCAAGCAGGCACTGGAAGGAAGGACGTTCCGTGCATATTACGACCTTCCAATGGTTGCTAAATCGGAATTAAAGAGAACATTGGAAGTTTATGGTAATATAAAGTTAATGAAATCATACTAAAATATACGTCCAGTTGTCATACGTCCAGATACATCAATAAATGAAATAAATCGCTCGGTTGAATAAATACCATCTGACGAATTGAAGGCGCAGGTGGATTCATAAGTTCAGAGCCCCGTGGTATTCAATAAGTCACGGTCGGTAACGAAATGTCCTTGTACGAGGAAATAATATTGAATATATGCTTATTTTATTTCAACGGAAGAGGAACAAATATCGATAGACGGCATGAAACCTCAATCCATTCATACAGGGCAAGTTTAATTCACAATGGCCATGCATTGTCTATTTATTACGATATAATTCTAGAGTCGTGAGACCAACTATAAAAAAATTGCTTGGTACGTAAAGCTAAGAAGGCGACGGATTGTTAAATATGTTCCATTACCAAGATCAGTGATTACAAGAGCGTTCTGTATCAAGGAGGTTATGCTTAAAACGTCAAAATTATCTGGAAGGGAGATTACAGGCTACTGAATTCTGAGTATTTATGAAATGCAAGCCGATTTTTTATTATTGTGTTTTAGAATAGGATTTTGTTTTTGTAAGAACAATGCGGGTAATAGAAACAGACAAAAAGATATCAGAATCGTTGCACACAGAGAGAAAGAATTTGAAATCTAAAACTTGTTAAAATTGAATAACTACTGCATGGATAGTGTGAATTGATTTGTAAAGAGATAAGATATATCTTTTTCTCTCAAATAATAAGGCGAGTGTTAATTCAAAACATTGTAAAATATTATGTATCTATATGATATTGTGCTAATGCCATATATAACATGATGAAAGATTGCTATGTGATGCCTAATAAACAAACAATGCAAGCCTAAACTCGGGATGTGGTCCGGAGGGGTCTAAAGAATGTTGAGATGAGGGCCAGGTGCTGAAATTAACACCCGAGAGATCGGAGATGCCATCCTCCCGAAGCCATCGGTATGATAAGTACCAAAAATAAGTGTCCTTCGTTTATTCTGCTATGTAGTTGCTTAAAGTAGAGTAGATCATTTTATGGTGTCAGAATATGACATGTGTTGGTAAACAACTTGAGAGAGATACCGTGTGATCTTCACTCGTTATTTCGTAACAGATATAGAGGGTTGTGAATTTCATCATGAATCCAGGAGAAATAATACTTTTCGTGTGCTATTTAGAATTCGAGAATCTAACAGTAGATATTACGCAGGAAATTTTCTAAAACGTGGTCGTTACTTTTAGTAGAATACTGTCATCGTAACTGAACCTCAACGTATTATCTATTGCATAGGAATATTTATTTGAGGTGACCATAAGATAGTTAACATGTGTTTAAATTGGAGTCATCTAAGGTTATAATTTCACATCACATGCGTAGTTTTCGCGAGAGGAATAATGGTATTATCGCACTGATTATGATTTTATGCATATGTACTGTAAGAATGAGGTAGTCTTCCATAATAATGTACTTGAATATTTGGAAGATGGGCTAGGTTTTACTCGAGCATGACGCGCATGTGGAATGAGAGAGATTTCAAGTAGGGTCGTCGAAATAAAGTTTATGATTGATGTGCATTGTTATTGGAGAGTAGTTCATTGGGAGTTGTGCATTGAATGATATGATGCAATCTTCGGAAAAGTCCCGATGATATTTTATTGAGGTAATAGGATTGATACTCGTCATGCATGTGGATTTAATGGTGGTGATGATAGAGAAGCACTTAAGCATTGATAGGTGATTTTCTTGATGATGTTTTCGAAGAACACTGAGGTTAACAATGTGATAGTCGTTAAATACGATAACCCAGGACTTAATGTAAGCGAGTTATACGCAGATGTGAAGGGGTGGAATAGAATCTCCGACACTGAATGACACCATGTAGAGGTGAAGCTTGTCGCAGTTGAGATGGGTATATCTTTCTTTTTTTGCTATTTTGCGTAACGTCGCGCCGACACAGATAGGTCTCATGGCGACGATGGGACAGGAAAGACCTAGGAATGGGAAGGAAGCGGCTGTAGCGTTAATTAAGGTACATCCCCATAATTTGCCTGGTGTAAAAATGGGAAACCACGGAAAACCATCTTCAGGGCTGCCGATAGTGGGATTCGAACCCACTATCTCCCGGATACGAGCTCATAGCTGCGCGCCCCTAACCGCACGGTTAACTCACCCGGTATGGGTAGATCTTATTTAAGGCAATGTATAGCTTGAATTCCTGCTAATGATATTCTTCTAGTAGCCCATAGTATTGGTAATTAACATTAGACGTAGATTTTTCAGGATTCTCATAGAGGACACTAGAGGTTGCAGAGTCATCGAAATTCTTGACCATTTATTATTCTTGATGACATTAGAATAGAAAATTTATTGTCTAGATGCAGCTGTTGCAGACTTCCAGAGGATGCTGAGTCCTAATATCACTATGTAATTTTAATATTTAAAGAGGGGCCACAGTTTATTTCTATTTCTTTGACCGTACTGTTGGTATGAGCGAAAACGTTGTGAATATGTCATTGGAGCAGCCAAGTTGTTTTATTAGATTTTACTGAATCGTGTGAAGATTTAAAGAAATGACGGAATATTGAATGACATGAATTTTTGGGGTCAACGAATAGAAGTGCCAAAGAATAAATATTTCAAATTTTATTTGTTAATCAGGAAGTAAATGATGTAAATAATGGAATCTGTAACGTTAAAGTTGTAAATGAAAAATTCCATTCTGGTATGCAAGGGATGACATTCTTATGCCTTATTATGTCCCGTATTAAATTGGCCTTCCTCTTCACTATTTCAAAGAACACACATCTTTCCTCGCTTATCTCTTTCAACACCTCCACATTCCTTTCCCTTTTAATGAAACATATTCTCGTAACTCATCCAGAACCACATTTCTGTTGCTTCCAGTTTCTTTTCTTGTACATCTAGTGTCCACGTATCACTTCTATGTGTAAACTCACTCCAAACATAGGATTTTACAAACTTCTTCCTCATTCCAATACTATAGTTTTTGTTCGTTGGTAACGTAGAAACTTAATGAATTGGAATGCTTTATCCTTCTTTTTACCCCCTTTATGCATGTATCACCTTTGGTAATAATGCTTTCAAGGTAATAGAATTCATTTATTTCCTCCAGTTGTGTATTTTGCTTCGGTAGACGTTTACATACTGACGACTTGTTTATATTGATTTTTAGCTTCCAATTTTCCATAGCCTCATTCAATATTGTGATGACGTCCGCCATCTTAATGCACGACTTTGAGAGCAGCAAGTTAGCCTGGACCGGCCGTGAGTGACGTCACTGAGCTAAAGATCCACCGCTTATCACTCTAGCAATCAGTCAGAGTCGAGCTAAGCGCCCGAAGCCAGTCCCAATTCCACCAATCCACGACCTCCTTTCAGCCCTCCTTGAGCTTACCAGAAAGGATTCGACAGTGTGGCCAAAGCATTCGATCTCAGAGGAATTCCGGGGGTTTTCTTCGTGTGAATTGTCTGGAAGGACCAGGCTCCCTCGTTGAAAACTCTAAGTATCGATGCACAGTTTATGAACGTAAGAAGTTTAAATTCTGATACACAAGCTTTTTGTCACTTGAAACTGTTCAAAGTATCGCACTCGCTTACTGCACGTCTAAGTCCGTAGACAGAGAATTATTAAGTATGTGTTCTCACTATTGTTTTTGCAGATTATCGAAGACTTCTCTATAACTTCCACGTATCGTAGCAATGACAATCACCAGCAGTCAACCGTACAGATTCTACTGACAAGACTGATTTGTGTCCCGTTCCCACGTCTCTTTTATACAGGAGTTGCGGAGACTGCAGCTGTTTCATTCTTCTTTCAATATCTTTTTTAATCCGTGCTGGATTTTAATGAAACTTGGTAGTATTGTAGGCATTGAAATGGGGTGTACGGTGATTCACTCGCATATTCGTATCATAATTAATATACGAGTTATTAAGGGTAGTAGGTATGGAAAATTCGACGAATGACGTAACAGCCTTGGCAAGCTGGAGCTGGCTCCTACGTCACTCGCCACATGTTCGCTGCAGCCGGCTGCTCGCTGGTGCGTCGCGCGTATTTTAAAGTTTGGAATACTTCGAAATCAATGTTAGACCAGCGTTTCTGGTACAATATGCTTGGAGCAAAATAATATTGGTGAATTAGAACGGAGATCTTCGATGTGTATACTAACGGTAGGATGGTATTAGGCAACAGAAACTATAATGTAGGAAACATATATATTGGTAAAGAAAGGTCAGTGATGAGACTTCGAATCGTAATGTCATGCAGACATGGAGTGTTAATTAGGACCTGATATGAGCCAGGAGCGTTATGTTGTAAGGGATATGCAGAATCCTCGTAATGTTATGTCTATTTTAGGGAGGGATTGTAAATCTTCAATTATGTCTTAGATTATAGTTCGACTCGTTGGCTGAACGGTCAGCGTACTGGCCTTCGGTTCAGAGGGTCCCGGGTTCGATTCCCGGCCGGGTCGAGGATTTTAATCTTAATTGGTTAATTCCAATGGCACGGGGGCTGGGTGTATGTGTTGTCTTCATCATCATTTCATCCTCATCACGACGCGCAGGTCACCTACAGGAGTCAATTAGAAAGACCTGCACCTGGCGAGCCGAACCGTCCTGGGATATCCCGGCACTAAAAGCCATACGACATTTCATTTCTTAGATGATATTGCCACTAGTGTTAATTCGTGAAAAGATAGTCTATGTCGACGGAAGGATACGTCGTTGCGTTCCGAGCAATAGTGGGGCGAGATCACCTGTGTAGCGTTCAATAATGTTTATTCGTGTCAGTTATGTTATTCATTCATGTGTATGCAATATGTTAGAATCGCCGCATTCTGATTAGAGCACTACCATGCTACTAGAGGAGAAGAATACTGGGATGTCGTCTTCATTGACTTACCGCTGAGGAACATGTAAGTTAGATTTGTATTTTATCCTTGCAGGTATTTCAGGTTGTGAGATGATCCAGAGAACATCATCGTAGATTGTGTAAGTGAGCAACGAACACAGCATCAGCATGTCTTCTTGTTGTTACATTTACCATTGTGGACCTGTTATTTCCTCTAACTGTACATATTGTTATGTTTTCTATCCGTATGTAGGAATGTGTCATTGACATATAGGTGAAGCCGAGCAGCTTCTGGAGTAACGAATTTATTTTATGCTGTTATTGTTTATGTGTGTGTTGATTCTTCGTCACAGGTTTTTAACGTTTTCTTTCCATATAGTTGCATTCTTATTTCAATCAACGGATAGTTGATATAGAATTTATTTTCTTATTTGTGGACGGATTTTACACCAGTTTTCTTATTTTGGAGGAATAATACCGAATAATGTTTTGTTTCTATGTCCCACTAACTACTTTTTCGGTTTTAGAAGACGGTGAGGTGCCGGAATTTTGTCCTCCAGGAGTGTCAGTAAATCTACCGACGCGAGGCTGATGTATTTGAGCACCTTCAAATACCACCGCATTGAGCCAGGATCGAACTTGCCAAGTTGGGGCCAGAAGAAAAATAAAGATTTACAAAGCCATTCTCGTAAGCACAAGCATTATATCAAACCTATCCAACGACTGACGCCAGTTCTTTTTAAGTAATCTCAGATTCTTATTCGATGTTTTGCTTGTTACTAAAGTATATTGGTCATGATTACTACTTGCATTTAACGTTATATTTGATCTTTGAACATCATGTAGAATTGAAAGCTAAACTTTAGTGTTACCCTGTAATCGCCATTGTCGAGTGTTCTTGCGTTATTTACGATTGATACGCAACAATACATAACCTTCTGTGCCAGACTAAATGAACCCATTGTAAATTGTATTATGTCATTAACGTGCTATTTCCCTAAGCTCATTACCACTCGGTTATTAAACATAAGAATGTTTCAGAGTATTTGCATTGTCATTCCTGTAGTTGAGAACCTAGATATTAACCCACATCCTGAACATCCCTGATCTTTCAACACTTTCAACACTTCTGGAATGGAAGAATTAGCCGGTAGATATGTGCACTCACTACAGTTTCCAGGGAGCACCGTCAGTCACAGTCTGCATAATCAAACATAACCGCACTACTTGAGCGCCTCACATCTAAAATAGATCAACATCTTATTCCAGAACAGGCGTGCTTTAGATCCGGAAAGAACTGCACTTCACAGGTGCTCAATTTAACTCAGCACATAGAGAGGAGTGGTATTCGTGGACCTTACAGCAGCGTACGACACAGTGCATCATAGAATTTTGATCACCAAGCTCTATAACTTCACCAGAGACTATGGTTTCACGAAGGTTGTTGAAACTCTCCTGCAGAATCGCCGGTTCTTTGTTGAGTTTCAAGGAAAGTACAGTAGGTGGAGGGATCAACGGAATGGACTTCCCCAGGGCAGTGTCCTCTCGCCAATCCTCTTTAACATCTACACGAATGACCAGCCAAGGACTTCCTATACAAGAAGCTTCATTTATGCCGATGACCTGGATTTAGCAGTCCAGTGCGACGACTTTCAAACCACTGAAATGCAGCTCTCAAATGCACTTAAGGAAATTTCAGTGTACTATAAAAAGAACCGGCTATTGCAAAACCCGACTATGACCCAGGTGTGTGCATTTCATCTTCGAAATCGAGAAGCTACTAGACAGCTGTGCGTGACGTGGGAGGGTAAGCAACTGAAGCATTGTTTTACACCAAGGTACCTGGGTGTCACCTTAGACCGGACCTTAACATACAAGAAACACTGTGTTAACTCTGGACAGAAAGTCTCAGGCCGAAATAACATCCTCCGTAAACTTGGCTCAAGCAAATGGGGAGCCCATCCAACATTGTTAAGAACCTCAGCTCTTGCTCTGAGTTTCTCTGCAACTGAGTATGCATGTCCTGTCTGGTTCAGGTCAGCCCATACGAAGCGGGTGGATGCAACCCTTAATGAAACATGTAGAATAGTAACTGGGTGTCTGAAACGTACTCCCACTGACAAACTCTACTGCTTGGGTGGTATTTCTTCTCCAGACATTCGGCGAGAAGTGTTTACAAGGCAAGAGAGGTCGAAGGTGGATCTCACAAGCAACCACCCGTTATTTGGACATCGACCTCCACCCAGAAGACTGAAGTCCAGGAAAAGTTTCCTCATTGTCTCCAAGGCTCTGGATAAACCAACAAGAACAGCACGTTGTGATATGTGGCGAGCAAAAATGGAGCATCTTTCTGATTGGATGGTGCCTTCTGAATCTCCACCCCCTGGTCATCATTCGGAATGGACAACCTGGAAGGCACTGAATGGTTTGAGGAGTGTAGTAGGTAAATCCAAGGATAATCTAAAAAGTGGGGTTATTTGAAAGATCAGTCAGACTTTTGCGATTGTGGGGAGCAACAAACTACCCAACACCTGTATGACTGTCAGTCCTGCCCTGTTCGTTCTACTCTTCAAGACTTAATACAAGCCACTGGAGAGGTAATTTCTAAATGGAAATTCTAAGTTTCCAAGGAGGGAATTAGATATTTTTCCACCAATAGAGCATGTCATTTCTGAACAGACATTGTGTGAAACATGTTTTGTGACATAAAATGTACTTTGTTTTGTTTGTATATAATACCTTATTTACATTTTAAGTTTTTCAACACTCTGACACGAAATAAACAAATCATCCCTGATGTTACAATAGGATATCTACGAATTGTAGGGGTACCCTCTTCCCATAGAGAACTTGCACGACCTGTGGGTTAGTTTTTATTTCTTCACTGAATAAGGTTAGAGCGTAAAATGGTGTGGTGTATATACATATATATACGGATGGCATTAATTAGAGCCACCCTGACCGATACAAAATCCAAGGTGAAGTTCCACGGATGTCTCTCGCATTCCTTTGACATCAAAACAGGAGTCCGACAAGGTGATGGGCTATCCCCGATACTCTTCAACTGTGTTCTTGAAAAGATCATCAGAACCTGGCGGGTGAGATTACAGGAAACCAACTACAGTCCATTGAGAATAGGAACCAAATCCAAGGGGATCGCAACAGACTGCTTAGCATTTGCCGATGGTATTGTTGTTCTCTCAAACGACATAGAAACCGCTAGAGCTCAAGTTGAAATTTTAAAGGAAATTGCCGAACAAGCTGGTTTGCAGATATCGTTTCAGAAAACAGAAGTAATGACTAACATCAAAGAGGCTCCACCAAAACTCCATACAAAATACGGGGACATCACCCGAGTAGACAAATTCAAATACCTGGGTGAAATCATCATGAAAAATAGACTGGACAAAGAAGCACTTCAGGAGCGAGTACGCAAACTGGAAATAGCCTTCCAAACATCCCGCACAATCTACAACAAAAAATGCCTTTCCCAAAACACCAAGATACGTCACTATGAAACAGTTCTGAAGCCAGTAGTTCTATATGCAGCCGAAAACCTGTCTCTAAATGCCAACAAAGGACTCCTTGAAGAACTGGAGAAAAGAGAACGCAATATTGTGAGAGGAATCTTGGGATCAAAGTACAGAAATGGAATCCACCAAAAGCGATCCAACAAGGAAGTACACAGCAAAATAGAGAAAATTACCGACACAATCAGAAAAAGACGGGCACGATTTCACTGTCATCTGAAAAGAATGGAAGGAAGAAAGTTAACTAAAGAAATCTTTCACTTTTTTGATTCAAACCCCAAAAGCACAATTCCCTGGTTTAGAAATACCAAAGAAGACCTGCAAATGCTACATATCTCAGCTGAAGACGCCCTTAACAGAGATCTCTTCCGCAAGAAAATGTTCACGAACGGGCTAAACCGAGACGAGCAACCGAAGATAAGACACGGTGCCCCTTGGACAGAGGAGCGTAAGCAGGCCCACTCAAAGAAGGCTCTAAAGAAGGCCAAGTTCAGTGTCAAATGCAACAGGACTTAACGTGGTCCTTGATGGCCCCAGCGAATTATATATACATATACGTAGGTGGATCAAAACGTTAGTTGCATTAACGCGCCGCAGCAGCGCGCTGTGTGTTGCAAACGTGGGCACAGCGGAGAAAGAGACAGGCACTGTCCACACGTCTGGTAGGCAGGTCGCTGTGGTGTCTCGTCTAGAATTGTGTGAATAGCGGCCAAATGCAATGGCGCGTCAACTGGACGTTCACTCCAAATATGAGGTGCGTGCGACAATCCGTTTCCTATGGGCCAAAAGGAAGAATTGCACGGACATTCATCGTGAAATTAGTGTTGTGTATGGGGAGCGGGCCTCATCGATGATCACAAAGGACAACGTTTCTAATCCTCCTTGGCATTTTTGCAATGCTATGCCGCAGACGGCAACGGGTTTCTGCGGCGAATCGTCGTCACAGGCGACGAAAAGTGGGTCCACCACTTCACCCCCGAAACGAAGCGAACATCAATGGAATGGGTGCACCCCTCATCATCACAACGAAAGAAGGCCAAGGTTCAACCTTCACCCGGTAAGGTTATGGCGACAGTGTTCTTTGGCATGGAAGGTTTGCTGCAAATGTAATTTATGCCGAAAGGAACGTCGATCAACGCGGCGTCGTATTGTCAAACGTTGCACCGGTTGCGTAAAGCGATTAAAGAGAAGCGCCGGGGGAAATTGAGTGCCGGTGTGATTTTGTTGCACGATAACGCAACACCTCACAAGGCCCGCCAAACGAGAGAACTGCTGCAGCGTTTCAAGTGGGAGGTCTGGCAACATCCACCCTACAGTCCTAGCGCCATGTGACTTTCATCTGTTCGGTAAACTCAAAACGGAGCTCGGTGGTCGACGTTTCCAGACCGATGAGGAGGTGAAGGCCGCTGTCTCCGAGTGGTTGCAGAACGCTGGAGGAAATTTCTATGCATCCGGCATTGACAAGTTGGTTGTGCGTTCGCAGAAATGTTTGGAGCCTCTTGGAAACTATGTGGAAAAGTGACGTTACAGTGTATGTCATTATAGTCGTGTTGCTGTTGTATAGGTGGTGTAATAAATGGCCACAACTGGGAAGTGCAACTTATTTTCTGATCTGCCCTCGTATATATATAGATGTGTGTGTGTGTGTGTGTGTGTGTGTGTGTGTGTGTGTGTGTGTGTGTGTGTGTGTGTGTGTGTGAACCCCTTAGTCCTGTTTCTATATAGTAATTCCTCAGTGTGGCCATCATATTTTAGTGCAGAATTCTTCCTTCTCTAGGTTAACAAACCTAAACATAACTACTTATTTACATCTTAGCGTGTTTCTGTTACTTTGTAAATACTGAAAATCTGGAAATGATGACTTCCATGTGATCAGAAACTCCACATACTTTATTAGTCTTTGTCCCCACGGTAGCTCCAACCCTTCTTTCAAAAACTGCTTGTCAATACCTTGTCCGGAATGCCTTATAAACAAATACCTGTACGGTTGCTGACACTTCCTGTTCCCTTGCCTGTACACTGAATTAGTTTTTAGTTCAATGAGATTTCCGGTCACATTTCATGCGCTCTAACTGAACTTTGACAACGCAGTTTACCTAGAATTCCTTTGCATATGTGAATATCAAACACCAAATCTTTTCCCATGTCATTTTCGAGGATTCCCTGGTTTCAGCTTTAAATAGACTTCATAACTCTAGAATGAACTTTCTGAAAATATCATTGAATAGTGTTATTGGTTTTACGTCCCAGTAACTACCTTTAAAATTTTCTTAGACGCCAATGTGGCACAATTTTCTTCCGCAGGAGTTCTTTTACGTGCCTGTAAATATAACGACATAAGGCTGACGTATCTGAACACGTTGAAATACTACCGGATGATCCAGGATCGAGCCTGTTAAGTTGGGCTCAGAAGACCAGCACTCCATCGTCTGAGCTACCCAGCCCGGCTCTTTGAAGATATTGTGAACATACTGCACCCGTAATCCCAAGCTTGGCTTTAATTAAATTCTGAATTTATGCATATTATGCATATTTCATTACAAATGCTGGGTCAGCCACCGCCAGTATGGAGCCAGGGAGTAACAAAAGAACAATAGAATCCGGAGGTAAGACAGCAGTGTTTGTTGCTGGCTGAGATAGGACATCCTCAATATATGGCTAGCAGCTATGTGTAGTTAAAGAGAAAGTCGCTAGACAAAGCCAGTCTAAAATTTGGCGCACAAAATGATTTAGAGAGAAAGGTATTACCCGATCCCCTTGGATGAGGCTCACTACTCCAGAAGACATATCTCGGTGGCGAGTTTCCACCAATCAGAGCATTTCTACACTTACTTGTTTCATGACGTAGGTGGGGCTAGAGAATAATATTTTGGAAATTAAAGTGAATTTAATGAAAACGCCAGAATGTTGTGAACTGTCTTAAACGGAAGGAATTTATCAGTTACTCTGCAATAATAAATTATCTACGGTTTTGGTTATTTTCGACCAGTGCGCCGCATTTGCTTTGTGATTAAACCATTGTCACGTGTTCATGTTATGAGGTCCAATGTACGTGTCTACGCCGAAGATTTTTATCACCAGTAATGCGCACATCATAATTAATATTCATCGGTGGTGCAAGAAAGAAACGTTTTTTTAAATGGATTGTTACCTGAATAGTGTGAAGTGCAGATGCCAAAAGAAATAAAGTGAACCAAGGATCTTTTAATAAATATGGCGGCGAAATACCGCCAGAGACTGTTTTCGCTATCAGTGCATATTTGGAAGTTTTCATATAATAGATGGTAGCATGTGAAAGGGCGTCTTCTTTCGTGGATCGCTACCGTGTCCAGACGTGCGCAACAGTTCTCACAGATAATTCTTATAGACAAAGTCTTCCAATGTAGAACATTGAGCTTCAGAGACTAAGTGAACTTGCAGTACAATGAGTGAATTTAATATTATAATAACGTTATGTTTGAACTTTAGTAAACGTTCTTAACGTTCAAGAGTTATAAGACATTCGTGTGAGAATATTCAGTCTGCAGTTGAGTTGTAGGAGTGTGTTAGGGGAAGCACTTAGTTAAGCTTAGAGCAGATACAATTTATTTTAGAAGGCTCATACATACAGCTAAATACTACGGAGTTCAAAAAAATTAGGGGAACCTGCGTTTGAACGTATGCCATGCTCCACCCAGGTATATTAGCAGCTAAACCTTTATCATTTAGCGTTGAAGTATACAAAAGAACATCGATGGATTCACGTTCATTTTCAGAACACAACCGGAAATGACAAAACAGGGGCGAAAACAAAGTGATAATAGACCTCCAGGGTGGATTTTTATCACAGTTCGAGAGCTTCAGTATGGCGTATGTCCTCCAAGAGCATTTATCACAGCTTGGCACCTATGTGGCATGCTCCGTATAAGTCGACGGAGGTTACGTTGCTGTATCAGGTCCCATTCTTCAATGAGAGCCTGTTCGTGGTCTTGGAGAGTCTGTTGTGGATCAGGACGCCCACGAACACTTCTGTCAAGCCTATCCCACACATGCTCGATGGGATTAAGGTCGGGACTCACTGCTGGCCATTCCATCTCTTGAATGTCCAGTTCTCGCAAGACAGCTCTGGCGATGCGCGCTACATTGTCGTACATGAGTACGAATTCAGGGCCAACACCGTATGCAGCAACTAACACATGCTGTAGAAGTATCTGCTCGGTATACCCCGCAGTGGTAAGATTACTACGGACGACGACAAGATCTGTACGGCCATCAATACTGATGCCACCCCACATCATCACAGAACCTTGTCCGAATCGGTCGCCTTCCTGGACAATATTTGGCATGTACTGCTCACCACGGCGTCTTCATACACGTTGACATCCATCACGCTGTGTCAGGGGAAATCTGGACTCGTCTGTGAACAACACAGGTCTCCATTGGCAAAGTTGCCAGTTGACGTGGGTACGGGCAAACAGAACGCGAGCTGCGTCGATGTTGCTGCGTTAAACGGGGCACTCGAACAGAACGTCTGCGTCATAAGGACACTTGTCTTAACCTGTTCCTTACTGTCTGGTCAGACACCGTGACTCCAGTGACCCTCCTGAGTCTTGTCGCATTTCTCTGGCAGTTGCTGAACGACGCCGCAGCGCACAGATGGTCAGATATCGGTCATCCTGTTGGGTTGTCAGGAGTCCAGGACCTTGTTCCACCCTCCTTGTGAACTGGTCTGTCTCACTGTAGCGATTCCACAAGCGTTGAATAACTAATGGAGAGACATTAAAATCCACAACAACATGGTGGAAACTCCAACCTTCCTGGATCAAGGTGACGGCCCTTGCAATTTGAACCTCGCTGTCTCATATGATGTGCTGGTTTACGTACAACGTGCTCAAATGATCGTAGTAGTCTGCGCACGTCACAACGACACACGGACGCACCGCTATTCACTTTGTTTTGAGGGGTCACCTGACAGTTTAATGCGTGGCTACGCCTACAGATGGAGTATAACTTCAATTTGACATACCCTGAGTAGCTAAGTTCTCAAGGTATGCTGTACGACCACTGGAACCCCATCTACTCAATTAACGTTCATATGACGTTACAAAACATGTTCTCCTGATTTCTTTGAACTGTATATTAATGAAGAAAACTTTAGTGGTGTTAGACAGTTACAGGCGAAACAGGGCATGATATGTGAGAGTTATTATGGACTCGAACCAGTGAGAGTAAAATATCCAATATTTTAAAGTCAGGTCCTGGTGCGAATTATTGAAAGCACAGCTCAGCTGTTCATGTCAGACAGATTTACGCTGGTGACAAGATTCAAACCGAGAGGTTTATGACCACTTTCAATAAACTAGGTATACAGAGGGGAGATCTTTGTTAGTGGTTTCACTCTCGCGAAAATGAAATACAAGTGGTGCGGAGAAGCGAATTCTTTTAACTTGCTTTACGTCGCACCGACACAGATAGGTCTTTTGGCGACGATTCGAGAGGGATAGGTTAGGAGTGGGAAGGAAGCGGCCGTGGCTTTAATTAAGGTACAGCCCCAGCATTTGCTTTGTGTGAAAATGGGAAATCCCGGAAAACCATCTTCAGGGCTGTCGCCACATAACTCGCTCGGTACGGAGAAGTGAACATTATTTGTGGAAGTAATTAAGTATCGTATCTGATATATATATATATATATTTGTGCGTGTAAGCGTGTTTTGTATTAACAATCAAGTCTGTCTCAATACGTTAATCAAGTATGAGTTCGAAAATGTCAAGAGGATTTATTAATTGTGAATCATGCATCATTATGGGTTAAATACGGACATCATGCAGAGTTTTGAGTCAGATGTGGACCACCCTGCACTAAATATGAAAGTAATAATTGTAATAATTGTTTTTAACTGTTATCTATATTTATTTGTTTATTATGTAATTATATGTTTAGGTCAGTTCTAATCAGCACGTAAAATAATGATATTTTCGTGAAGCAAATTGGTTGAGGTCTTAGCAATGATTAAAATCATAGTTTACCTGATTTTCATTTTGAGTTATCACGATTTGATTAAAGATAGGACCGATTTGACTAAAGAAATTACGATCACAATTGATTAATGGTCAGTGGATTTAGAAGGTCAATTTCATGGTGGATTTCATTTTGTGGATAATGTCGTCCGGGAGGATAATGTCATTAATAAACACATTACTTGGTTATTCTGAGTTACAATTGTCTCTTTAGCTCGGGGACACATTTATGATTACTTTCATCAACCAATACTTTATAATAATTCTTATTTTTATTTTAAGAAAAGCAAGCTATTTATATTCCATGCTTGCCTTACCTTTCATCTAAGTATAAAATACCTATCGATCGGTGGATTGTCAGAGGCCTGCTATTCGGAGCAAGAGGCGCCCTCCCTAGTCAGACATCGAACTTCCTACAAAACTTGAAAGTTCCATTCTGCGAGTTAGAAAAAAAAAATACAGATACTGAGGGACTCTCTGCAAATCATTCACTTCTATCTGTACCTGAGAACGTGATTGACATTTCTCCCCCACTAACCCCTGGAAAAAAGAAGTTAACAGCTTCAACGATTAAATCTTCATTTCTTAATATTTTTAAACTCGATTGGATTTGAAACTGTATTCCGGATCCAAATGGTCACCCTCATTGGAGGACGGACGATTTATTTATTTAATAAATCTCTCTCTCTCTCTTCAAATTGAGACTTGAATTTGAATATAGTGGTGGATAGATATGGGCTAATATAAATTTTGAGTGCGGAATGGAAAGTTTACGAAATGTTATGACCGAGCTCGATAGCTGCAGTCGCTTAAGTGCGGCCACTATCCAGTATTGGGGAGATAGCAGGTTCGAACCCCACTGTTGGCAGCCCTGAAAATGGTTTTCCGTGGTTTCCCATTTTCACACCAGGCAAATGCTGGGGCTGTACCTTAATTAAGGCCACGGCCGCTTCCTTCCCACTCCTAGCTCTTCCCAGTCCCATGGTCGCCAGAAGACCTATCTGTGACGGTGCGACGTAAAGCAACTAGCAAAATGTTATGATTATGAGTGTATGATTAGATAAAAAATGTCGTATGGCTTTTAGTGCCGGGATATCCAAGGACGGGCTCGGCTCGCCAGATGCAGATCTTTATATTTGACTCCCGTAAGCGACCTGCGCGTCGTGATGAGGATGAAATGACGATGAAGATAACACATACACCCAGCCCCCGTGCCGTAGGAATTAATCAATGGGGGTTAAAATCCCTGACCCGGCCGGGAATCGAACCCGGGACCCTCTGAACCGAAGACCAGTACGCTGACCGTTCAGCCAACGAGTCGAACTATGATTAAATGATGACAACAGAATATTTTTACCAGCTGAGTGGCGTCTGTCCCTGGATTTAATTTGAGATGCGATAAATCGCAGGAATCGAGTCTCAACGATAGTACTTTTGTTTCACCGTGTGAAGGGTAATTTATTGGATGTTTTTCCTGTGTGAAGGGTTATTTTATTGAGTACTTTCCACATGTGAAAGGGTGATTTACTGGTTCTAGATGAGAGAGTTACTGAATATTCTTCCCCAGATAGAAGGGTGATATTTTATTGAATCCATATGAGTAGTATAATTGGATGGTTCGGCGGCCTCCTCCTCCTCCGGCTCTCGGAAGAGGCCTCCTCCTCAGCCAGTGGCCTCCTCCTCCTCCTCAGCCAGTGGCCTCCCAGTGGCCACCTCCTCCTCCTCCTCAGCCAGTGGCCTCCCAGTGGCCTCCTCCACCTCAGCCAGAGGCCTCTTCCAGTGCTGCCAACTTAACCTAACTAGCGCGAGATAAACAAAGCCACGTGCTTTTTGACAGACAACAACGCACCGCTAACCTCAGTACTGCCATCTTGACGGGCCTAAACCTCAGTAGTGCCAACTTAACCTCACAAGAGCGAGGTAAACAAAGCCACGTGCTTTTTGACAGCCACGTGCTTTTTGACAGATTTGTAAACAAAGCCACGTGCTTTTTGACAGCTGTCATCGACAACAACGCATCGCAAACCTCAGTACTACCATCCTGACGGGCCTAAACCCCAGTAGTGCCAACTTAACCTAACTAGCATGAGGTAAACAAAGCCACGTGTTTTTTGACAGCCACGTGCTTTTTGACAGACAACAACGCATCGCTAACCTCAGTACTGCCATCTTGACGGGCCTAAACCTTAGTGGTACCAACTTAACCTCACTAGCGCGAGGTAAACAAAGCCACGTGCTTTTTGACAGCCACGTGCTTTTGACAGATTTGTAAACAAAGCCACGTGCTTTTTGACAGACAACAACGCATCGCAAACCTCAGTACTGCCATCTTGACGGGATAAACCTTAGTGGTACCAACTTAACCTCACTAGCTCGAGATAAACAAATCCACGTGCTTTTTGACAGCCACGTGCTTTTTTGATAGCTGTCATCTGCCATCTTTGAGCACAGTGCTGCCCTCTTTAGCTACTTACCTTTGAAATGTGGTGGCGGATAATTTGAAAAATGCTTTTCGACATGCAGCCATCTTTAATCCAGAGAGAACAGTGCTGCCCTCTATGTGGTGGCGGCAAATTCCACGTGCTCTTGTTTGAAAACATACTCACGTGCTTTTTTGACAGCTGTCATCCGCCATCTTTAATCCAGAGAGAACAGTGCTGCCCTCTATGTGGTGGCGGCAAATTCCACGTGCTCTTGTTTGAAAACATACTCACGTGCTTTTTTGACAGCTGTCATCTGCCATCTTTAATCTATAGAGCACAGTGCTGCCCTCTTTAGCTACTTACCTTTGAAATGTGGTGGCGGCAAATTGAAAAATTCCACGTGCTCTTGTTTGAAAACATACTCACGTGCTTTTTTGACAGCTGTCATCCGCCATCTTTAATCCAGAGAGAACAGTGCTGCCCTCTATGTGGTGGCGGCAAATTCCACGTGCTCTTGTTTGAAAACATACTCACGTGCTTTTTTGACAGCTGTCATCTGCCATCTTTAATCTATAGAGCACAGTGCTGCCCTCTTTAGCTACTTACCTTTGAAATGTGGTGGCGGCAAATTGAAAAATTCCACGTGCTCTTGTTTGAAAACATACTCACGTGCTTTTTTGACAGCTGTCATCCGCCATCTTTAATCCAGAGAGAACAGTGCTGCCCTCTATGTGGTGGCGGCAAATTCCACGTGCTCTTGTTTGAAAACATACTCACGTGCTTTTTTGACAGCTGTCATCTGCCATCTTTAATCTATAGAGCACAGTGCTGCCCTCTTTAGCTACTTACCTTTGAAATGTGGTGGCGGCAAATTGAAAAATTCCACGTGCTCTTGTTTGAAAACATACTCACGTGCTTTTTTGACAGCTGTCATCCGCCATCTTTAATCCAGAGAGAACAGTGCTGCCCTCTATGTGGTGGCGGCAAATTGAAAAATTCCACGTAGAAACAAAGCCATGTGCTTTTTTGACAGCTGTCATCTGCCATCTTTGAGAACAGTGCTGCCCTCTATGTGGTGACGGCAAATTCCACGTAGAAACATACTCACGTGCTTTTTTGACAGCTGTCATCCGCCATCTTTGAGAACAGTGCTGCCCTCTATGTGGTGGCGGCAAATTGAAAAATTCCACGTAGAAACAAAGCTATGTGCTTTTTTGACAGCTGTCATCCACCATCTTTAATCCAGAGAGAACAGTGCTGCCCTCTATATGGTGACGGCAAATTCCACGTGGAAACAAAGCCATGTGCTTTTTTGACAGCTGTCATCTGCCATCTTTGAGAACAGTGCTGCCCTCTATGTGGTGGCGGCAAATTGAAAAATTCCACGTGCTCTTGTTTGAAAACAAAGCTTTTAATCCGGAGAGAACAGTGCTGCCCCGGTGGTGGCAAATTCTACGTGCTTTACAAAGCTATGTGCTTTTTTGACAAAAAAAAATTCTGCTCTCGAGATACTTACCGAACTATACTCACGAAACTGCTCATCACCTTCTTTCTTCTATGAGTAATAAACAAAAACTCTATCCTGCAAATAAGGAGCGGGAGGAAGGTGATACCTAACCTAAAATAAAAGAATATGCCAATTCTACATTATTTATTTACATCTTGTATGTACAAGTTTTATCTCGAATCATTTCACCCTAGCGTACTTCTCGATGCAATTCTTGAATGTACAAGTTTAGACTTGCCGTACCAGCGTTCCTCTCCCGAATTGTGATGTAAGACAGCGTAACGTAAGTACACACACCTCTAGCATAATGTTTATGTAAAGTAGTACTTATCAATACTACTATGCCCCCAGGCTAGCGTGTTGGTAGAATTTGGAATGACAAACCGTTTACAATCATCGCTATTAAGGGCTACCTTACTAATTAAATGAGTGTACAACTGGTGCTTCTTGCTTCTAATGACAGACATTTGCTTATGCAAAACAGGTGGATTACTTTTAATGCAATTGTTATAGTTTTCAAAACTTAGCTGATTCTGAACGACATTCTTTTTAACCCCCTTCAATCTCTTTATTTGTAATTCATTTAAGAGTTTTATGCAATATGACTTGGATTTAGTACCTACAAATGAATCGATAATATTCCCAGCACATTCATCTTTCATTTTACCTAGAACCTTTTTGTTCACTAGCGGTAGATGATATTGATTATCTGCAGGATAGTTACTCGTATCAAACCTACCCAAGTCAGGCTTTATATCATTGTAATAGTCATCA
Organism: Anabrus simplex; assembly: GCF_040414725.1. NCBI lineage: Eukaryota > Metazoa > Arthropoda > Insecta > Orthoptera > Tettigoniidae > Anabrus > Anabrus simplex. The sequence goes on along the minus strand of NC_090266.1, from coordinate 623,299,034 downwards.
GTTTTGATTTGATAAATAAACGAATCGGTATCTGTGTAGAGCAATTGCGCATTATGCGCGTACTTCTTCATCATATAATCGTAATGGAATTCATACATGAGTGTTTTAGCCAATTCAAGTACTGTGAAGCCGACGTAGGTAGGTTTGTCATACTTAACCTTGACACGATTCATCTGTATAATAACTAAATTCTCATGTATGATGGTGCAGCTGTGGAAATTTGGTTTACTTATTAAATAGTTAGCACCATACCTTTTCTTAATATTATCCCAGTTTGTAATCAATTTTACATCAACGCGTTTGTCAACATTCTCCATAGTCTTACAAAACACACTATTATTCATGAGCTTGTAGAAATCTTTTTCAAACTCGTTAACCGCATTCGTTCTTAAATTATTGTTCAGATCGATATATGGCTTTAGCCACGGTGACTGATTAAATTCTAGTACGCGATGAATTTTGGATAACTTCAAACCATGCTGCAAACACTGTTTTAAATTTCGGTAATGAATGATATACTTAGATTTATCGCATAAATTAGCAATGAGCATTTTCGTCGTTGATGCAATGTACGGGGACTTCATATTTTCAGGGCAGAACGGTAGGTCATTATGAGAAGTGTGTAACTCTTTCGGATACTGTAAGTCAACTTCGAGGAAATAACCTTTATCAGCTTCATCGCCTAGGGCGTGTAGCTGTAAAGCATCAATTTCGCACTGCGTCAGCCAGCGGAAACCACTCACCGGTAGATGCTGACTCATCGCCCACCCATACTGATTATTAGCATCCAGATAAACGATATACTGAGATTCCTGACTGGTATCGAAACTCGGCATGTACTTATTATTAGCACTCGAATACCGGCCGCTACACTGACTCAGACCGCCTCGAATGGATGCTTTTATAAAGTGCACCATATCGATATCCGTTAGCAGCTCCAAATTCACACGCGTGTATTTTAACATCGCGTCCCAACTTAACCCAGGTGCAGTAAAATACTGACATGGGTCAAGGCTGTAGGTGTTCATGCAAACACAGCGAAAATTTTCAAAAACATCAGCTAACAAAAGTACATCTGTCTTTAAATATAAATCGGAGTATTCACCTAGCGTTTGAATGTGGAACTGCTCCCAGATATGTTGTGCATGTAAATAGTCATCATCACTAATATCTGCTGAATTCAGCGAGCTGTAAAAGGATTGTTTCGATGGTAAGGCACGTTCTTCGAGGCGGTCTAAGCAGTCGAGATATTCGTAACAAAAAACACCCTTACGCCGAAGTAAATTAAACTGCGTTTCTTCAGGGAAAACGCGTCGAATTTCTGTAAATTGTTCAGGCTGTAAATGACTAGAAAGTTTATCGAGGCTACTCGCCATAAAGCGAAACGAGTCAAGGAATCTCAGTTTTATAGAATGCTCAGCATCTACTTTTACAGACTTTGCAAACGCAATGTACCGCTCTTTATTCTGAGGGATTATATCTACTTTTTCATCCGAAGCTCCAAATTGTGAAATGATGAAATGAGAGTCGTAACCAGATAAGTTATGAAAAATTACAGGGATAAATTTAGGAACTCTGTACTTAAGATTACAGCTATAATGAGCGGCACATCTGTAGAAACCAGTTAAATGATCATGATCAAAAACTTTAGGGTCATTTTCGGAAAATTCCCCATCACAAATGCTACACTTTGTAGCACGTTCATGATCATTTAACTGAATGTCGGTGAGTGGCTTCATAGGAATATTACTATTCAGAATACGACCGAGACGAACTGCATCACTTTCAAGTCTTTCTAAAAATACTTTAGCAGCATCATGTCCTCGATACAGCTCTAACTTGTTAAGCGTACTATCGTAACTACACTTGATGTAATACGCGAAGCTATACGGGACATGCATGTGCGTAGTATTAGTGAAAGAGTTGTCAGGATTAGGTGAGCATGTGTTGCATGGCGTGAGGATGGCTTCAAAGTCTGCATAAATCACGAACGGTACCCACATCTGCTTGTGAAAATTTGTAAATTTTAAAACATTATTGCCTGTAGTAGGTATCTCTGTACGTACATGATTGCAGTCATTCTTGGAATGCTTCGTTAACTGATCTTCATTTCTGAAATACTGCAAGCATCCATCACATAGCCACTTTTTGTTACACCTGTTTGACAACTGACTGCCAACAAGTCTACTCAGATTTTTAATCCAGCAAAAGTGGCTATTCTCACTGTTTTCAATATAGAGTAAATTAACGTGAGTACTCTTCTTATGACATGTATAATACAGAGGACCTACTACAGACTTTTTCTCTACACCATACACATTGATACTAATGTTATTTAGTTCCTCAAAGCGCTTAATATCCTTTAACTGTACGGGAAATTCTATACTATCGAAATTTAGCTGCGTTGAATAGTGTAGATAGGATGATGTTCTCTTAGCTACGTCTGATTTCGCAGGATTTAAAGCCGACATCACCGCCCATGCGAAACATGCTTCGTCATTGTTTTGGATGTTTACAACAGCTTCTTTTCGCTGAATCCATGCCGGCAGCTCGATGTACGATGAACCTCGCATGGGATTGTACTTATTGATGTTAACTTCTAGATACATTATCTCAACTAAAGCCCACCCTGATTCCTTTTCCTGAAATTCCTCGCTCTTAGTTGAAATAATGTTAGAGACATCCCTAAGTACATCACCAAAATTAGTCGACTCACTTATGACAAAATTCTTCGTATTAAATGATTTAATGTCCGTTATTTCGGATTCATCCGTGCTTTTAATGTACAAGGCGAAAAGTTCAAAATTAACTTTAAATAAACTATGATTGGACAAAGATTTAGCAAGAAGCTGTTGTACATCCGGTTGAACGCAATTTAAAAAGTTTGAAGTGCTCTGAAACTTTTGACTGGTGCGAATTCGGTAACTAGCAATCCTGCTTTTAAATGCTGTATTAATTTCCTCGATGTTTGCGTTACTACCACTTCTACACGCATTATTTTTATGCGCATTACTCCGTAAGTGTCCCTGAAAATGCGAAGATGGTACATCAGTGTTACAGTGCTCGCAGTGAATAGTTTGAAGTTCATTTTTCCTAGGTTTTTTACTACTAGTACTTTCTACAGCTACATCAGTAGCTGCACGCTTTTTCCCTACTACTACCTGAGGGCAAGTAGATATTTGATGTACCTCTGCTAAGTGAGCCTGGTATTGCTCTACATTAGCGAAGTACAGCCCGCAAACATCACATAAAGCAGATGTTATGCTAGGGTGTTTTGCTTTTATATGACGTGCGAGGTTATCCTGTCTTACGAACGTTGCCTTACACTGTTCGCAGGGGAACATAGTTGGGTTATAGTCGCAAGCAGATAGCTGATGATGTTTTGTTTTTACATGGCGTGCAAGGTTGTCACGTCTTGTGAACATTGCCTTACACAGCTCGCATGGGAACATAGTGTCTTCTCTTTCTTCGAATAAAGTGTTTAGGTGAACAGCGTATGCAACAAGTTCTGAAAAGAGAACAACCAATAGAGATTAGCCTAAAGTTGCGATGTTCAACCTATAGAGGTTGGACATGGCTGTGAGTTAGGCCTATAGCACGAGGATTGAAGAGAACGACTAAAGTTACGATGTTCGGAAGAAACCAAGTTTCAACCTGTTGAGGACAGACATAGCTACGTGTGCGTGTTTGAAATTATACCACGTCTATAGTATGTTGATTAAAGAGAACAACTATTTATGATTAGCTTAAAGTTACGATGTTCGGAAGAAACCAACTTTCAACCTGTTGAGGGCAGACATAGCTATGTGTGCGTGTTTGAAATTATACTACGTCTATAGTATGTAGATTAAAGAGAACAACTATTTATCAATAGACTAAAGTTACGATGTTCGGAAGAAACCAAGTTTAAGCCTGTTGAGGACGGACATAGCTATGTACGCACCTCGTCCATAGTATGTAGATTAAAGAGAACAACTATTTATCAATAGACTAAAGTTACGATGTTCGGAAGAAACCAAGTTTCAGCCCGTTGAGGGCAGACATAGCTATGTGTACGTGTTTGAAATTATACCACGTCTATAGTATGTTGATTAAAGAGAACAACTATTTATGATTAGCTTAAAGTTACGGAAGAAACCAAGTTTCAGCCTGTTGAGGGCAGACATAGCTATGTACGCACCTCGTCTATAGCGTGAGGATTAAAGAGAACAACTATTTATCAATAGACTAAAGTTACGATGTGTTAGAAGAAACCAAGTTTCAACGAATAGAGGTCAGACATACCTTAAAATCTTCGCGCTGCAAACTGTTACTCGGATGTATAAAATGCGTGCGTTCAAGCCTGAAACTCGAATGATAATATTCTGGTCGTACCTAAAAAAAGAAGAAACATATATGAATGTAGTGTAGGGTACATCATCTAACCTAATTATCTTTACAACTCAAAGTTCGAAAACATACCTTTAAAAAAAAAATGCACGTGCTGCAGGCTGTTACTGGGATGAATAAAATTGTTGCGTACTTTCGAACGGTACCTAAAAAAAGAACAAACATATATGAATGTAGATGTCTAGCGTAGAAGTTGCTTTGCAAATAAAAAAAGGTAATTAACAGTTCTACCTTACCTTAAGATAAAGGCTGAAGAATAATATTCACTGCAGACGGGAGATGTGTGCATGTAATAAACGCATACAGAGAACTGTGAGCACTTCGCGCAGACTGCTGCGGCTAAATATTCTGCTTGTTACCAAGCGGATATGATAATCGCTGAGCTGACAACTGCGGTACAGTCGGAACGAATGCAAACAAGAGCTCCTACCTGCAGGCTGACGTATTCAAACCTCCTGTTGATACCGAGGTGTCAGAATTTAAGAGTTCGATCCTTGGAAAGTTAGCGTGTGATCCTCGACTTCTCGAGGGTACATACGCGGTATTCCTTACCTGTAGGTATTGAGCTAAAGCTAGATCATGTAATGACGATCGCGCAGGCCCCTCGCCTAGCATTTACGGCTTCCAGTTCGAACCCGCTATCTTCCGAAGTAGCGAGAATGATTGAAGAGTGTTTGAGGGTGATTCATTTGTTGGATGGAGGCGTTAAGCTGACTTCTTCGGTAGGAGTAGGCTATGTCGGGATATCGATTTAAAATCCTAGTCAGGAAGGGCAACCGGTCGTATGGTGTGAGGCGGGGTGTGCAAAAAAGCTAGCAATAAGTAAGGGCTGTTGATGGGGACGTTAAACCTTGTGCAGACTCCTTCGAATATGATTTTTTTGAGTACATGACTTGACGGTGATTCATTTGTCGGATGGAGGCAATAAGCCTTGTGCAGGCTTCTTCTAGTCGGGAGTAGGCTATGTATCGGTACCGGGATATCTAGTTATAAAACCCGCTACAACAAATTTATCACGTATACTGCGATTTAAAATCCTAGTCAGGAAGGGCAGCCGGTCGTATGGTGTGAGGCGGGGTGTGCAAAAAAGCTAGCAATAAGTAAGGGCTGTTGATGGGGACGTTAAACCTTGTGCAGACTCCTTCGAAAATGATTTTTTTGAGTACAAGACTTGACAGTGATTCATTTGTCGGATGGAGGCAATAAGCCTTGTGCAGGCTTCTTCTAGTCGGGAGTAGGCTATGTGTCGGTACCGGGATATCTAGTTATAAAACCCGCTACAACAAATTTATCACGTATACTGCGATTTAAAATCCTAGTCAGGAAGGGCAGCCGGTCGTATGGTGTGAGGCGGGGTGTGTGTAAAAGCTAGCAATAAGTAAGGGCTGTTGATGGGGACGTTAAACCTTGTGCAGACTCCTTCGAAAATGATTTTTTGAGTACAAGACTTGACAGTGATTCATTTGTCGGATGGAGGCAATAAGCCTTGTGCAGGCTTCTTCTAGTCGGGAGTAGGCTATGTATCGGTACCGGGATATCTAGTTATAAAACCCGCTACAACAAATTTATCACGTATACTGCGATTTAAAATCCTAGTCAGGAAGGGCAGCCGGTCGTATAAAACTATGGTGTGAGGCGGGGTGTGTGTAAAAGCTAGCAATAAGTAAGGGCTGTTGATGGGGACGTTAAACCTTGTGCAGACTCCTTCGAAAATGATTTTTTGAGTACATGACTTGACGGTGATTCATTTGTCGGATGGAGGCAATAAGCCTTGTGCAGGCTTCTTCTAGTCGGGAGTAGGCTATGTATCGGTACCGGGATATCTAGTTATAAAACCCGCTACAACAAATTTATCACGTATACTGCGATTTAAAATCCTAGTCAGGAAGGGCAGCCGGTCGTATAAAACTATGGTGTGAGGCGGGGTGTGCAAAAAAGCCAGCATTAAGTAAGGGCTGTTGATAGGAGGCGTTAAACCATGTGCAAGCTCCTTCACCAGGAGAAGCCTACATGCCGGTACCGTGCAGGTTCTTTCGATAGGAGTAGGCACTGTGTGTGTTTTAACCTCTCCGTACAATCATGATAGTTTACGTTAGGAACTTACATAGGCTAAATGCTACACATTCTATGGCAGAGCCGGGAATCGAACTCGGACCTCCGAGGGTAGCAGCTAACTACTGCACTACAGAGGTGGACTATTTCAGAATATTTTACAACCTTAATTAGTACTATGTTTTAAGAGCTTGAATGGTACTCACATAAGAAGACGTTCGCGAGTTACAAGCCGCTTATCAGTGTCTTCGTTCAAGGTCGAGCCGGAAGATACGTATACAATTTCAGCTAACACATGCATTCCACACAACTCGCTCAGAATGACTGTGCCGATATTTCGAGGACTGTAGGACAAATCTATAGCCTACAGTATGCATGCCTCTCACCCGGTAGTCTCGGGTTCGATTCTCTTGGGAATAAAAATGTGTTTAAATCGCATGAATGTGTTGAGTTGTCCTTCCTGATGCAAAACTAGCAGTATCTAACCTCATAGTTTTACGACCGGTTGCCCTTCCTGACAACTCGGATTAAGAATCTGTCGAGAATCGGGGATTTACAGCTAGATCAACTTCTTAGATTTTAAATCACGAACTATTGTTTTACGGCCGGATGCCCTTCCTGACTAAGATTTTAAATCGCAAGAATTTGTTTTTAAGACTAGTCGCCCTCCCTGATGCAAAACTAGCAGTATCTAAGCTCTTGGTTGCCCTTCCTGACAACTCGGATTAAGAATCTGTCGAGAATCGGGGATTTACAGCTAGCTTAGATTTTAAATCACGAACTAACAAGAGCACGTGGAATTTACCGCCGCCGGGGCAGCACTGTTCTCTCTGGATTAAAAGCTTTGTTTCCAAACAAGAGCACGTGGAATTTGCCGTCACCGGGGCAGCACGGTGATTAAAGATGGTGGATGACAGCTCTGTCAGAAAAGCACATGGGTTTGTAAAGCATTTAGAATTTGTCGCCACCACATAGAGTGTAGCACGGTGATTAAAGATGGCGGATGACAGCTGTCAAAAAAGCACATGGCTTTGTTTCTACGTGGAATTTGCCGTCACCGGGCAGCACGGTGATTAAAGATGGCAGATGACAGCTGCACATGGCTTTGTTTCTACGTGGAATTTGCCGTCACCACATAGAGGGCAGCACTGTTCTCTTCGGATTAAAGATGGTGGATGACAGCTGTCAAAAAAGCACATAGCTTTGTTTCTACGTGGAATTTTTCAATTTGCCGCCACCACATAGAGGGCAGCACTGTTCTCAAAGATGGCGGATGACAGCTGTCAAAAAAGCACGTGAGTATGTTTCTACGTGGAATTTGCCGTCACCACATAGAGGGCAGCACTGTTCTCAAAGATGGCAGATGACAGCTGTCAAAAAAGCACATGGCTTTGTTTCTACGTGGAATTTTTCAATTTGCCGCCACCACATAGAGGGCAGCACTGTTCTCTCTGGATTAAAGATGGCGGATGACAGCTGTCAAAAAAGCACGTGAGTATGTTTTCAAACAAGAGCACGTGGAATTTTTCAATTTGCCGCCACCACATTTCAAAGGTAAGTAGCTAAAGAGGGCAGCACTGTGCTCTATAGATTAAAGATGGCAGATGACAGCTGTCAAAAAAGCACGTGAGTATGTTTTCAAACAAGAGCACGTGGAATTTGCCGCCACCACATAGAGGGCAGCACTGTTCTCTCTGGATTAAAGATGGCGGATGACAGCTGTCAAAAAAGCACGTGAGTATGTTTTCAAACAAGAGCACGTGGAATTTTTCAATTTGCCGCCACCACATTTCAAAGGTAAGTAGCTAAAGAGGGCAGCACTGTGCTCTATAGATTAAAGATGGCAGATGACAGCTGTCAAAAAAAAACGTGAGTATGTTTTCAAACAAGAGCACGTGGAATTTGCCGCCACCACATAGAGGGCAGCACTGTTCTCTCTGGATTAAAGATGGCGGATGACAGCTGTCAAAAAAGCACGTGAGTATGTTTTCAAACAAGAGCACGTGGAATTTTTCAATTTGCCGCCACCACATAGAGGGCAGCACTGTTCTCTCTGGATTAAAGATGGCGGATGACAGCTGTCAAAAAAGCACGTGAGTATGTTTTCAAACAAGAGCACGTGGAATTTGCCGCCACCACATAGAGGGCAGCACTGTTCTCTCTGGATTAAAGATGGCTGCATGTCGAAAAGCATTTTTTCAAATTATCCGCCACCACATTTCAAAGGTAAGTAGCTAAAGAGGGCAGCACTGTGCTCAAAGATGGCAGATGACAGCTATCAAAAAAGCACGTGGCTGTCAAAAAGCACGTGGATTTGTTTATCTCGAGCTAGTGAGGTTAAGTTGGTACCACTAAGGTTTATTCCCGTCAAGATGGCAGTACTGAGGTTTGCGATGCGTTGTTGTCTGTCAAAAAGCACGTGGCTTTGTTTACAAATCTGTCAAAAGCACGTGGCTGTCAAAAAGCACGTGGCTTTGTTTACCTCGCGCTAGTGAGGTTAAGTTGGTACCACTAAGGTTTAGGCCCGTCAAGATGGCAGTACTGAGGTTAGCGATGCGTTGTTGTCTGTCAAAAAGCACGTGGCTGTCAAAAAACACGTGGCTTTGTTTACCTCATGCTAGTTAGGTTAAGTTGGCACTACTGGGGTTTAGGCCCGTCAAGATGGTAGTACTGAGGTTTGCGATGCGTTGTTGTCGATGACAGCTGTCAAAAAGCACGTGGCTTTGTTTACAAATCTGTCAAAAAGCACGTGGCTGTCAAAAAGCACGTGGCTTTGTTTACCTCGCGCTTGTGAGGTTAAGTTGGCACTACTGAGGTTTAGGCCCGTCAAGATGGCAGTACTGAGGTTAGCGGTGCGTTGTTGTCTGTCAAAAAGCACGTGGCTTTGTTTATCTCGCGCTAGTTAGGTTAAGTTGGCAGCACTGGAAGAGGCCTCTGGCTGAGGTGGTGGAGGCCACTGGGAGGCCACTGGCTGAGGAGGAGGAGGAGGTGGCCACTGGGAGGCCACTGGCTGAGGAGGAGGAGGAGGCCACTGGCTGAGGAGGAGGCCTCTTCCGAGAGCCGGAGGAGGAGGAGGCCGCCGAACCATCCAATTATACTACTCATATGAGAGGATATGTGAGACGGAATGTCTCCCAATGAGCCATGTGTGTTAAGGGACAATGATTGTACCCGACAGAGATATCGGGATTTCAGCGGAAATTCTGCTCCGTCAGACTTCATTAATAGTGTGATTGATTGTCATGAGGTCCCGTAAAGTACATTCCATATTCAGAATGTTTGCTTCGTTCGATGTAATAAGAATTTACGCTCGTTATGTTAACAGGAGATTTGAATGCCTAACATACGTAATGCCGAGGGAAATTTAATACAATAATCAGACACGAATTGTGTCATGTAGAGTACTGTTTTGAATATTGAATTTGAAGGCTACATAATTAATGATTTAACCTACGATAAGTGAGGCACAGTTGACTATTTTGTGATATTTGATATTTTATGTGGTAGGAAACTTATGCATGAAATTTTGTATCATTTAACTGATTTGAAAATTGTAATGTTCAAAGTTAAAGTGCCTACGCAATACTAACTAACTTTCATGATGAGGTGGTTATACGATTTGCTTTATATTTGCGTAACAATGGCAGTGAATTTATTGGATCCACAATCTGCAGATGCCCTATGTGAGAACATTGTGTTAGTCACCAAGGTGCTGCGAACGCTAAGATAGCATTACATGTCATTTGACGAGTGATTAATAATAATAATAATAATAATAATAATAATAATAATAATAATAATAATAATAATAATAATAATAATAATAATAAGGTCACATTGATAATTAATTATTTGATAAACCTGAAGCGCGAAACCTCCAATGTTGAACAGTAGCATAGTCAGTGTGGGTTTATATGTATTTTCCCATAGGTCATCCAGGATACTGCATAAAGGTTCTTGTTTATTTTTGTGTGGTGATTTTGAATTTTTAACAAAGGTGATTTTGTGTTGATAGTGTTTCCGCCAAATCAACGTTGGTATTTTGTTGTTTACAATAGTCAACCCGCGGTGACAGTGGTGTAATAAATGTTATTAGATTAAGGACTTAATCACAGCTAGCTTAGTCAATTAAAATGTAGGCAACGGTTAAATAACATCATCACAACATGGGTTTTTATTGATCTCATGTATTGAGCGTTATTATTTATGATGTAAACAGTGCAGCATATAATTAATGGGATGAATTAATTAGTTAATTGATTGTCAAAGTTTCCTCCCATCTGTTCAGTTGACCGAAATAGTTTCAGTTTTAAAAGGACGATAACGAAGATAATGACCTTGTATTTTATATTATCAATCAATCATAAGTAGGGCTCGGATTCGAGCATATTAGCATATTTTTTCCTGAATAGTACGCATTGAAAGAAGCCTTTCGGTAGTATTTTCATCTCTCTGGGACCAACAGAATTTAAATTTATCGAGCATATAAATGCATAAAACAGCGGTTTTCAGAATAGAAGCATATAAATGCATATTCTTGTGGTTTTCGTCAAATAGTTTGTTTTTCTTCGAATCCCCCCCCCCACCCGAATTCGGGCCCTGACCATCCTTAAGGTACTAAAACAGAAATTATTGAAAAGCCTATCTGGTGTGAATAATAGAACCGCAGGTTTTTAACCTTTAGTGAGGTCATTCACACGCCCTAATTGGCCTCTGCCGGATTAGAGTGCGACTCGTCAGATAAGCTCTGGAAGCCCCAAGCTTCCTTTCACTTTGAAATGTGAGGTATTTTAGTGGTGTGCCTATTTTGGGAACCAGTATTGTTTAGGTGGCTTTTCCCATGAATGGTGGAAGATCCGACCTGGTCAAGTGAAGTTTCTGCATTCTACTCTCAGTTCTCATTTCGTAATCATATCCGTACGTACCTATCGAGTTCTTGTGATTTCCAAGTACGCCATGCCTAAAGGAATCTCTGAGTGTTTTACTCCGACGATGTGCAAAGGAAGATCCTGACTCGTTTTCTACTGACGGGAAAATTCTTTTCTGCAAAATGTACGAAAAAGAGGTAAGTTCTTATTGACATTTTCACATCTACGTTCTTAAAGATATTACTGGTCAAACGGTTGAAATTTCAAGTAAGCCGTATGTGCAGCATACGGTGCCTACCTACTAGGTAAGTAGAGAGAAGTCTAAGAATTCTGAGTCTAGACCCGTTAGATCCTCAGATTTTACATTTCCTAGACGGAAACTGACGTTTGGATTTGCTGTTTTTTATGGGATCGTTGAGAGGGTGCTCGTATTTCTACTGCAATATTTGAAAATAATTTCATAGTCCACAATGCTTTATTTTTGTTCATTCAATGTATTTTTTCTCACGTATGCGTACCTACCTATTTATTTTCAGATCAATATTTTGAAGGGTTTTCAATTTTCTCAACATAAAGCCACAAGTGGGCACTCAGCAAAAGTTGAAGAATTTAAAAAAAGTAAATCGAAGAAACAAGTGCTGATACAACCTTTGTTCAATCAGCAACAGCACTCGGACGAGTTCTCTTCCAGAGTTTGTAGGGCGTTTTTAAGTGCCAACATACCCCTCTACAAGGTCGAACATGCTGAGATTAGAGCTGTCTTCAAGGACTTTGCAGGAAGAGAGTTGCCTCATGAGTCGACCCTACGTAAAAATTACGTTTCTTCAGAGTATGAAAAGGTATGAATTCATGCACGATTGCCGTATTCCGCATTCTCGTTTAAACAATTTAGAAGTAATTTTAACATGGATCTGGCTCTGTCGTAATGAATGTAATATCTCGATAATACCTTCATTCCACGAAGAATATTCATTCAGGAACTTTCTTCACCAGGTTCTACACGCAATCAGGGACGACATCGGGAGCCACTCAATTTGGTTATTTATCGACGAGACCACAGACAGTTGTGGAAGATACATGGCCAACGTTATTGTTGGAAGACTCAGTCCCAGTGAACCGGGGAAGGGCCACCTAATTCTGTGCAGGGAGCTAGATGTGACAAACCATGGTACCATTGTGCGAACAACGCAAGCAGCTCTGCGTAAGTATATTTTTGTTAATTTATTTTTTGAGCGTTTTGCTAAACAAGAATAAGTACAGTCTGGCTATAATTTCAATGCTCAGTGAAGACTCTGATAGTTCTGATAGTTAAATATCTCTTACAGTCGTACGACATGTCAGAATCCCATTAACTGAACGGTTCACCCTTCATTCTATGCATCCTGTTTCAGGCTTGCTGTGGCCAACCGTTTCAGATGAGGTTGTAAACAAAGTACTGGCATTGGTGACTGTCGCTGCTCCCTACATGATTAAGGCTGGGAAGAGCTTCAAGCTTCTTTACCCGAAGATGTTACATGTTACTTGTCTTGCCCATGCAATGCACAGAGTTGCTGAAGAGCTGCGCGAAAAATCGCCCAGCGTGAACAGCGTCATTTCCTCAGTGAAGAAAATTTTCGTCAAGGCTCCTTCTCGCGTCCGTGCCTTCAAGACGATGCATCCAGTGCTCCTGTTACCTCCCGAGCCCATATTGACGCGATGGGGAACTTGGATATTGGCTGCCATGTATTACGCTGAAAATCATAGGGCAATTGAAGAGATAAGACTATTTGAAATGTTTAAAATTTTCTCATTTTCGAGGTTTTCTCTATCATTCTTTTCATATCATTTATCTTTACTCCATCATACGGTGCCTAATTTTGTAATTTTCTCAGTTATTCTCCTCGGCTAATGTTTTTCATTTATATTTTTTCCAGGTGATCAATACGTTTGATGAGGCGGACAGCAAGTACATCGCGAAAGCTAAGGCTGCTTTTAAATGAAGGGGTTGATGCCATCCTTGACTTTCATAAAAGCCTACATGAGCGTCATTCGTGAGGCCATCCTAAAGTTGGAATCGCGAGGGATGGAGTTGGTTGAAGTGGTCGCTACAAAACCAGGAGTCATCCAAGAAGCCGACTCGTGGCCTGGAGAGACTGGAAAAACCGTGAAACAAAAATTGGAGTTCATGCTGGCTCGAAATCCCGGTTGGAGTGCAGCATTGGACTTGGAGAGGATGCTGCGTGGCGAGTCTGCACCGTCAGAGGATTTTCCGAACTACTCTGCACATGAAGCAGCATCATTCAAGTATTTACCTCTCGTGTCAGTTGACGTCGAAAGATCGTTCTCATCAATGAAACTTTTATTGACTGATATAAGAAAATCATTCAAAACTGAAAAAATAGAAAAAAATTATTGTTGTACAGAGCAATGCAGATCTACTTCAATGACTCGCCTAATTCTGAACATCTTGTAAATGAACTTTTAAACTGTAACTTTTATAAGAAAACTTCTCATATATATACTTGAAACTTGAATGCGAGTATATCGCAGTGTATCATACATACAATTAGAAAATAAAGCTCGTATATAAAGATATGTTATTGGTTTTTTAGTTTCACTTTCCTTTCCATAGTTTTTAACGGTGTTTTTCGAGCATATCCTGCATATTTAACCGCATATAATGTTTTTTCGAGCATATCTATAGAGCATATAATGGGTTTTTCGAGCATATCTATAGAGCATATAACACATGGTTTTCGAGCATATCTGGAGATTTTATCGAACATATCGATCCGAGCCCTAATCATAAGAATTATTTAAACTATGTGTGAATCAGCATTCAGGAAGCAATTTAAACATGGCAATAATTATTTGATATTCAACGCAAGGATAATCCCTTGTTTTCTATATGGTAGAGCTAGGTAGTTTATGATAATTCCTTAAGGAATGCAAGTCATGTAGCCGTATATAGAACTCATTTACTTGGTAGGTGGTCCAATGTTCGATGTGAGAGACAATGTGATTATAGTAAATGCTACGAATACATATTTGTAATCAGAATCATATCATGTTCACGTACAATTCATAATAATAATAATAATAATAATAATAATAATAATAATAATAATAATAATAATAATAATAATACGAAGGGAGTACTATATTATTTTACCCTTTATTTTTTGTACGTCCGGGTATGGTTCACATTTCACTTTTGAAGGTGGTGACGTGTAACTAGTGCCTTGTTCCACGTTTGGTAGCAGCACACGCACAGGGGCCAACGAATGCACTCGTCATAGCCATTTCATAACAACATTGTCATCGTAGGAGCAGACAACATGGAAAGCAACCGTCAGAGACAATGCTATACGACTTGGTTCCTATGGAAAGAAGGCGTGACCACTGCAGAAATTCATCGGCGCTTGGTGGCAGTTCTGGAAGGAATGTGACAGTGTCAACACCAGACAACATAGCCCAGGTCGAACAGGCCATCCAAGGAAACAAATGAATCACATTTACGGAAATGGAGGCAACCACGGGAATTAGCCGGAACACCTTGTAGTGGATCGTGCATGGCCACTTACAGTTGGGGAAGGTGTCATCCACGTGGGTTGCCTAGACTCTTGTCTGCAGACGAAAAGCAGAGACATGTGGATAAGTGCAGAGAACTTTTGCAACGCCATGATCAAGATTCCTTCCATAACTGGTTCCCTTGTCCACGGATGTGCGCCCTGTTTTCCAACCTTCCACCCAGTTGTAAACTGTTTTCCGTGACGGCGCATTTTCTCCACAGACTGCCACCAAGCGCCGATGAGTTTCTGCAGTGGTCACGCCTTCTTTCCATAGGAACCAAGTCGTATAGCGCTGTCCCTGACGGTTGCTTTCCATGTTGTCTGCTCCTGCGCTGCCAGTGATGTTATGAAATGGCTATGACGAGTGCATTCGTCGGCCCCTGTGCGTGTGCTGCTACCAAACGGTGGAACGTCACCACCTTCAAAAGTGAAATGTGAACCACACCCGGACGTACAAAAAATAAATAGTAGGCCTATAGTACGCCACTCATAATAATAATAATAATAATAATAATAATAATAATAATAATAATAATAATAATAATAATAATTCCAAGTATTTATAAATTTACATTCATAATTTTAACAAGTTATGAATTTTCCATTGGCTGGGCTGAGTGGTTCAGACGATTGAGGCACTAGCTTTCTGACCCCTACTTCGCAGGTTCGATCCTGGCTCAGTCCGATTGTATTTGAAGGTGCTTAAACACGTCAGCCTCGTGTCGGTAGATTTACTGGCACGTAAAAGAACTCCCGCGGAACTAAATTCCGGCAACTGAGCATCTC
This sequence comes from Anabrus simplex, assembly GCF_040414725.1. Taxonomy (NCBI): domain Eukaryota; kingdom Metazoa; phylum Arthropoda; class Insecta; order Orthoptera; family Tettigoniidae; genus Anabrus; species Anabrus simplex. The sequence goes on along the minus strand of NC_090266.1, from coordinate 623,283,388 downwards.
CGTAAAAGTAGGTTATGGGACGTAAAGCCAATTATAGTATTCATTTTCCATTTTTATTTTTGTTAATATTTTAATATTGTAATTAATTTCTCTTCAATTTAATTTTATGTAATTTCACTTCATTCAGACCTTGTTCAATTTAATCGTATTCTATTGTCAAAGTTATTATAATTCAGCAGGGCTGAGTGGCTCAGACGTTTGAGGCGCTGGCCTTCTGACCCCAAGTTGGCAGGTTCGATCCTGACTCAGTCCGGTGGTGTTTGAAAGTGCTCAACTACGTGCCACCTCGGCGTCTCCGAAAACCGTAAAAGTAATTAGTGGGACGTAAATCAAATAACATTATTATTATTATTATTATTATTATTATTATTATTATTATTATTATTATTATTATTAGTATTATTCAATTTGTTTCATTATCACCATAATTTTCAATTCATTCAGTTCCAATTAATTAAATTTTGCCTCCTTTTCTTTGCTTCATTCTTCAATTCTATGGCGCAATAAATTTCTTTATTTTTTTTAACAGTCTAACTTGATTTCGTAGATTAGCCAATTAGTTACCACGTATGTTAGCAAATCTTACGTACCCTAAATTAAGAAGTGGCGGATGGTCTCCCCCTGGGAGAAGGGCAAATACGTAGGTATCCTAATGGAGCCGCGCAAACTTCAGGACCTGACCTATTGATAATCATGCTCTGGAAAAGTAAGTACAATACGTACATACACTATGCCTCTTAGCGTCTATTTTGTTACCTTTGTGAGTTAACTAGGCACTTTCACAATCCTCTATTTCCACTAGCTCTGTAGTCTCGTTTAGTTCCACACATCATATCATTAAATCATTAAAAAATTAATTTACCTCTCGTCATCTTGGTCTCCATCTACTTCTCCGACCTTCGATGGCCGAGTCCATTGTTGTCCTAAGTACAGTAACCTGTCCTCATCCATTTGCTTCATATGATCTACCGCCGAAGACAAGGGGGCCACGCCCAGCCCCCTAGCACTCAAGGAAAGGAAAATCTAATGTAGTCAGGTGCTTTTCTTTCAAGAAAATGATTTAAAAGTCGGAATTACGTAGAAGTATTAGTACCGCCCCAATCAACAGGCAGGGGATACCGTGCCTGTTATTCTAACGCGGAATACAAGTCGCCATTCATCTTCCAAAATATTAAAAATACTGCATACCGCCAGGTCTAGCCCACCCCCCCTATAAACTGCCATATGGGCGACCATGTACGAAGGTGATTTATATGTAAAGCTTCATTGTCGAGCTTTTTCCTTGTTGCCTTTATATCCTCTTCCCGAGTACCCTCCTGAGAGAATCATTCTCGCTACACTCAAGTTCGTTATAAATAAGATAGGGCCTATACCGAATCCACAGAGCTGTCACTCCCGGTCAGTAAAGTCGATATGAAAAGAGACCGATGTAAAGATAGTTTCGTCTGTGAGCTGACGTCCTTCTTACAGAAGACCGTTGATGTCTACTACAAGCTCACTGCGTTAGCTTTGCTACACCTTCATTCGGTTTCGTTTAATATACAGTACTACCATCCTGTGAGAATACACATACCGGGCGAGTTGGCCGTGCGCGTAGAGGCGCGCGGCTGTGAGCTTGCATCCGGGAGATAGTAGGTTCGAATCCCACTATCGGCAGCTCTGAAGATGGTTTTCCGTGGTTTCCCATTTTCACACCAGGCAAATGCTGGGGCTGTACCTTAAGTAAGGCCACGGCCGCTTCCTTCCAACTCCTAGGCCTTTCCTATCCCATCGTCGCCATAAGACCTATCTGTGTCGGTGCGACGTAAAGCCCCTAGCAAAAAAAAAGAATACACATCGCTATTACTTGAAATAATCCACCTGTCCCAGATTTATATCCCTGACCTAATATTTAATCCTCTTACGTATCTCCCTTTTTGACATAACTTTAGTCTTGGAAATGCTGAACGCGCGAGTTGGCCGTGCGGTTAGGGGCGCGCAGCTGTGAGCTTGCATCCGGGAGATAGTGGGTTCGAACCCCACTGTCGGCAGCCCTGAAGATCGTTTTTGCGTGGTTTCCTATTTTCACACCAGGAAAATGCTGGGGCTCTACGTCAATTAAGGCCACGGCCGCTTCCTTCCCATTCCTAGGCCTTTCCTAACACATCGTCGCCATAAGACCTATCTGTGTCGGTGCGACGTAAAACAAATAGCAAAGGAAATGCTGATTTTCATATAATACTCGCTCATGTTATACATTGCGAATATGGTCTTTAAAGTCTGCAGGAACAGGAGATAGATTTTTAAAAAATGCTATTTGTTCGGGGCGTCGACCTACAAAGATCTTTTGCGCTTACTTGAACCTGCATGTATTTGGATATTGCGAAAGTGCAAAGTGTTGACTGTGAGGAAAGGAAAAGGAACGTTAAGGACGACACAAACACTCAGTCCCCAGGCCAGGGATATTAATCATTTACAATTAAAAATCTTTGACACGGCCGGGAATCGGACCCGGGGCCGCCGTGTGACAGGCGGACGCATTGCCCCCTACACTGCGGAGCCGGACTAGACGATAACACATATATTCCTGTATAATATGATTCTAACCATTTTGAAGACCACCGGTGGATTTGTTGTGACGTCACTCAGAATAACTCCAAGTATCTTGTTTCTTTTCCTATTATAGGTATCCCTATTCTTAGAACCAGTGACTTGATCATTGCCCATGTTTTATGAACTAGGCAAGTGAGTACAGAAGTGACTACAGGAAAACTTACCAAGCTACTGAACAAATATTAATTCTAGATTTAAAGTAATTTTGTTCGTACTTGTACAATTCTTCTTCCTTGTCATTTTTCCCAATTATCTGGGGACAGCACTAACGTGAATACAACCTAGTTTTACGGCCGGATGCCCTTCCTGACGCTAAGGCCATGTGGAGGGATGTATTCCGTACTGCACGCTAGTGGTTGCTGGTGGTGTGATGTGTTGTGTGTACTGTAAATGAAGATTTGTGTTAAGCCGATCACAAACCCCCAGCCCTCGAGCTCAACGAATAACCAAACGGGGCTAAAATATCCGGCACGGCTGGGATTCGAACTCAGACACTATGAACTTAAGTCTACTAAAGCTGATCATTCAACCAACGAACAGGGTGTTTGTACAAGTACACTCTTCTTCGAATATATCTGAAGTCCATAAAATTGGAGTGATAAACGTTTGAGAGTCACAGGACACCATGTAATGTGATCAAGTAATGGAGTAATAAGCAAGGTCTTCACATTGTCCACTTATAGTCGCTCTTTATACTACCCATAACGGTCTTAGCTGTTGGCCTACAGATGCTTCTTCTTCTTCTTCTTCTCTTTATTATTATTATTATTATTATTATTATTATTATTATTATTATTATTATTATTGGCGTAGAGCTAACCACTCTACCTTCTACCCCTCCTGTACGGAGATGACTTTGCTTATTATTATTATTATTATTATTATTATTATTATTATTATTATTGATATTGATATTATTATTTCGTATGGCATGCAGAGAATAAGGTTACAAATATGAAGGTATTGTCAGTGAATGTCCTAGTTCCTTTGTTATTTGGGGGTTGTCGTTGCTTTACATCCGTAGGTGCAACCTTAAATTGCCCTACAAGTGTACCCTGGGTGGTGGTATATAAGCAACAGCATTGGCTGCTGGATCAAAAGAATTTTCTTGCGGATATCCCAGCAATTAAAGGATACAACACAACTAAAATCATGACCACAAACGGCTCCTCTCAGAGCCAAACAACAACCTGCAGATGCTGGACTAGCGTAACGACACCTTCAGCCGTACTGCTGGCTTTCATGACCGACCCGTTGTCTTTCAAATCAGACAGCACCATAGTTGGTCTCACGAGACGGGCTGAACTTCATTGTAGCCTTCAATCCAGTATATAAATCCTTGAACTGGCCGGGAATTGATTCTGGGGATTCCTGATAAGACGCAAGCACGCTATTGTTACATCACGAGGCTAGCCTAAGTGAGGGATAATCGGTAAAATTCGTAGAAGAATTACATGAGATTGCCAGTGATTGATGCCCCGTCAGCTTGTAAGGCATCCGTACGGTTAACCCAGTGAGTTAGAAAGTGGTCACGTTGTTGGCATGCAAGAGTGTAATACGTCGTTCCAGTAATTTACAAAGTCGATGGGGTAGTGTGTTGCTACTATGCAGGGAATACACAAAGAATTGTTGAAGCGGAGCCTACCACATATGGAGAACTTTCAAAACTTCCGACACTGACAAATGTTAAATAAGATAAGGACGTCAACCAGTGCCTATTATGCTCCATGCAGCACCGGTGAACTGTGCCATGTTATACAATGCCCTCTGTACCGGTATTATTATTATTATTATTATTATTATTATTATTATTATTATTATTATTATTATTAATTTCGTGTGACTATTATAGTCTGTCGCATCCCTTGTAATGCAGACTCTCTGATGAGGATTGGCGGCGACTGCAGTGTATGGGAAATTGCGTGTTATTGCGGTGAAGGATAGTGTCGTGTGTGGTGTCTGAGTTGCTGGAATGCTGGCTACCGCTCATACAGTCAGTTATGCCGGGCTGAGTGGCTCAGACAGTTGAGGTGCTGACCTTCTCACCCCAACTTGGCAGGTTCGATCCTGGCTCAGTCAGGTGATATTTGACGGTGCTCAAATACGTCAGCCTCGTGTCGGTAGATTAACTGGCACGTTAAAGAATTCCTGCGGGACTAAATTCCGGCGCCTTGGCGTCAACGAAAACCGTAAAAGTAGTTAGTGGGACGTAAAGTCATTATTATTATTATTATTATTATTATTATTATTATTATTATTATTATTATTATTATTATTATTATTAAAGTCCTTATCGAGCTCGATAGCTGCAGTCGCTTAAGTGCGGCCGGTATTCCGAAGATAGTAGGTTCGAGCCCCACCGTCGGCAGCCCTGAAGATGGTTTTCCGTGGTTTACCATTTTCACACCAGGCAAACGCTGGGGTTGTACCTTAAATAAGGCCACGGCCGCTTCCTTCCCACTTCTAGCCCTTTCCTGTCCCATCGTCGCCATAAGACCTATCTGTGTCGGTGCGACGTAAAGCAACTTGCAAAAAAAAAAAAAAAAAAAGTAAAATCCTTAATCGAGCCTATAATCTAAGGCCACTAAGTTGACTATTCAGCCAAGAAGCCGCACAGAATAAACCTCGAAGTGGTGGAGATTTTTTCAGGCACACCCGCAATAGGGCGCCAGGACGTCACAATAGTCAAACAGAGATATTATTAGCTATCGCACCATCAGCATTCTGACCTTGAAAGGAAGTAAATCTTTCATTCTGTTATGTGAGTGAAGGGAGAAAATGCTCGTTGGCATATAGCTGTTACGAATTCTGCCTAGTCAAGCTTTTTGTCCAGTATCAATCCTAAATCTTCAACTTTGTTTTCAAAAGGGAGAATGATCCTGTTCAACATTACTGGGGGATATTTACTTTCCGTAAGTGATAATGGGTCTTATATCATCATAACTTTAGGTTTGACAGGGTTCGTTCTCAGTCCCTTAGTCTAGTCCACATTTCGACACGTGAAAGGTCTTGACTAATTTTACAAATAGCTTCGTGAATACCAGTTACTTTCGTGTGAGCATAGACCTGTAAATCATCTGCGTATAGATTATATTTACACGATTCAACATTTGATTAAATATCTTAAATATAAAGGGGAAAAGAAGAAGAGAAATTATAGATCGCTGAGGTGTCCCTTGTCCAAATCTGCTTCCATGAGGATGTTCTTTCTGCGATGTAAACAGACTGACTACGATTTGACAGAAGAGATTGTATCCACGTTATTATATTGGATGTAAAGATCAACGATTCTAACGTTGCCAGAAGTATGTCTTTAAGGCTATATTCAGATCTAATAGTATTAAAATTGTTAGCCGAGCATTATCCATAGCACATTCAGTATCTTTAATTATTTTCACCAGAGCTGTTGTAGTACTGTGGTTAGTGCGAAATCTTTCTTTTTTTTTTGCTAGTTGCTTTACGTCGCACCGACACAGATAGGTCTTATGGCGACGATGGGACAAGGAAGGGCTAGGAGTGGGAAGGAAGCGGCCGTGGCCTTAATTAAGGTACAGCCCCAGCATTTGCCTGGTGTGAAAATGGGAAACCACGGAAAACCATTTTCAGGGCTGCCGACAGTGGGGTTCGAACCTACTATCTCCCGAATACTGGATACTGGCCGCACTTAAGCGACTACAGCTAGTGCGAAATCCTGACTGATATTTATTGAGTAAATTCCTCTCATCTACGTACGTCACAATCTGCTTACGAACTAATTTTTCATGGATTTTTGACAGAGCTGAACAAGATATTCCAATTATTTTAGCACACATTTTTAACCCACGTTTTTTAAACATGTTGAAATAACAACCACTGAAATAGCCATAGGTTTATGAAAATTATCAGCGAAATACTTTATGACAGCACACAATTTTCAACATTTAAAAACATAGTTTTGACTCGAAGTGAAATTCTGAAAATATTAAGAACCCACTCTTCCTTAGTATGTTTACTGCAAACATGCAAAATTCCATTTCAACAGGACACATGATTACTGAGATCTAATGTGTGCAAAACTACCCAATTTTTACTGTGGAAAAGATGTACATCCGTCTGCTTAAGGGCTGTTCTGGCATGGATTTGTATTTTGTGTAAATACGGCAATCCTTGAAACATTTAGGAGGAAAGGTACACCAGTCTTGTCGGTATGATAATATTAAATGGCCAGTGGGTAAACTGGCCGGCAGCCGAGAGCGGATTACGGGAGAGACAGTGGGATAGGGAACAGCAGTGCAGCAAGCCTTCTGCAGTGCGGTAGGACCTTAATAGATATCGTACCTTAGTCAGTAGTTAGGGAAATCGATAAACTGCTGAAGCGCAACTTAAAGCTCCACGAGCCTTCTTATGACATCAGTAACAAGAGTTCATGAATCAGGGGTGGAATTGAGAGGTCATCAGGCCGATTAATGAAGAGTGAAAAGACCTGATTGCTCTAAGAGAAATGACACAACTATACAGATTGATTCCAGTAACATGAGAAGTCAGTAATCGGGGTGTGGAGAGTACAAATCACAACAACAAAAGACGTCCCTTAGAACATACGTTCTATGGTCGATCGCTATCAAGTTATGTATGTTTTCTTTATCGGCTGGAATGGAGGGGATCTTTTGTATTCATTTTGTCTTAATGCCTTGTATCGTTTAACTTACCATCTAATCATTACGAGATTCGACGACATCTGTTTTTCCTCTATGGCTAAAATCATGTATTATACTTGTGATAGTACATATATCACACCCTCGCACTATATGTAGAAGTCAGAGATATTATTGTCAGTATTCGATTATTATTATTATTATTATTATTATTATTATTATTATTATTAGTATTTTATTTGTATATTTTGTAATTTATATTTGTAAGCTGGGAAATCTCCATATATGTAGTATGAGTAATTTGTTTTGAACAACGAGTGGGAAAACATTGCTATATTGGAACTTGGAAACTTTGCATGAGTCACGTATATATCCCAGTCTGATGAGATGAGCTTGTTGTTGTACTAGGAAAGTACCATGATTCATGTGAAACACCCCAGAGTTTGTTTATGTCTTGGAACCAAGGAGAAGTTCAGGACATGGTCTTAACAAGAGGATCTACTATGATTGGCTGGCGAGGATCAAACTCGGCGTATCACGTGAGAGCTGAGGTCTTTATATACTTTGAGATCACAGCGGGAAAAAACCACAACTGACACACTGTACGAGAAGGAAGGAGTGCGGACAGATTGTACGGGAAGGAAGTGGTGCTAACACACGGGAGTGAAACTGGATATACGGTATTCGAGTGACCCTGCTACAATGGACTGGACTTCAAACGTTCGTGGAACGTAGTCTTGTTATGTTCGTGGAAAGTGGCTGATCGACAAATTGTGGAGTGCTTACGCATTAAGTATTGTAGCACTTGTGGCGGCCTGGCATTATATGTTGGTGAAAGCTATCTCAGACTTTCCATAATTTATGTTCAGGATCGACAAGCGTGTGTTGCTCAAATGTATATATCTTTACAACAAGTGTTAAAGTCTGTGAACACTGTATTACGAGGTACAGTATCTGCGTAATGTTATAACTGCCGATTATGAGAATTGGCAAGTCGTGTTGATACAGAGACAGTGAAGGGTTCTTATATACATATATGTACATTGTTCAACGAACTTACTACAAATGGTGGCTTAGTTCTCGCTTTCGTTTTCCCACTGTTTTCATTGTTGTTGTTGTAAATATGGAGTCTTCCAGCAATCTTTTGTTTGTGCATTATAAGTGTATTTTGGTGTGTTGATGAGGTGCTCATGCACGGATTTTATTACGAATATAGTTAGATATTTTAGAATCAGTGGAGTTATTGATGAACCTAGGTGCAGTTCCTACCTATTTAGTCGTTTTCAGAAAGTTTGGTAAGGCCTGTAGCAGATGTACCAGTACGCAGCATTATGTACATGCCCTGGGAGATAAAGAATTATCATGCTCTATCTAAATAAGTGGGATCCATTCTGGTGAACTCTGGCGCCCATACTACGGACATTTCGGTTAACTATTTTTATTAATTTAATTTATTGCAAGTATTTTTTGAAGTTTTGGAGTAATGTTTTTATTCAGTCATTTATTTTATTTTATTTATTTATATATTTTTATTTATGAAATTCTATTTTTATGTTTATTAGTATTATACAGTAAAGTTACATACTCTCATTAATAATGTAATGCACGATTCCCAACAACTTTCAGGAAATACAATGCTGAGTAGCCGAAATGTTGAGTAATTCCTGCAGAGTGACATAGACACAAACATGGCTACAGCTACTCGAAGTGGGATGTGCCAGTATTTTCAGTACAACTTCGTAATGACTCTAGCTCATAAACGATGTTCATAGGGATATTTTGTATTATTTTGGGGTGTTCTATCCATACCCCGATTAATTCCGATATTTTTGGGTACACCCTCTATAAGGTGGAACAGAAACGAGCTGGGGAAAACGAAAGGCACTCTAATAAAAAAAGAAATAACGTTACGCGTTTCAAATTCCTTCAACTATTGTCTGCCTTAAATGATGCCGGAAACCCAAATATTGCCCTGATATTTCATAACATACCAGAAAATTGAACGACAAATCGTTCGCATTAATACATTATAAACGTCGATTGGAATATGCAAGCTTACAGACAGGAGCTGAACACGTAATCTATTATACCATTCACGAATATGTAAAATGAAACAAACGTGTGACTCAACAGCCCATTATGGGCCTTCGTCTACCAAAAAGACCACTGTCCATCCAGATTGCCAACAGATATTAGAAAACCACGTGGTCAGAGTAACGATCTCCTCTGTCACATTGCTTTTCTTTTACGACCGAGTAGGAATATATAAGCTACAATGTAATAGTCGAATATGGAAAACTACAAGTGGAAGGGAAATGTAAGTCGACTAATTTTTGTGCTATCGACAATCAACACAGATAGGTTCTTGTCGGTAGATTAACTGACATGAAATAAAACTCCTCCAGGACTAAATTTCCGGCACCTCATCGCCTCCAAAAGCAACACAAGTAGGTACCAGGACGTAAACATATTATTATGTGTAAATATGCGTGAACACAGTATTACGATGTACAGTATCTGTGTGATGTTATAAATGCCGATTATGAGAATCGGCAGGCCGTGTTGATACAGAGACAGTGAAGGGTTCTTATATACATATATGTACATTGTTCAACGAACTAACTACAAATGGTGGCTTAAATATGTGTCATCTCCTGAGGCAAATTAGCCCACAACTGTTGTAACTGGTCCTTGATATCCTAGATACTGTCAACGGGATGGAATTGACATCCGAGCTGGTCCCACACATGTTCTATCGGGAACAGATCTGGGGACCTTGCTGGCCACAGGAGTACTTCAACATCACGCAGACAGTTCAAAGAGACGCGTGCCGTCCGTGTACGATCATTGTCCTGTTGAAAAGTGACACCACGATAATCTCGCATGAGGGACTCATGGGGACACAGGATGTAGGTATGTACCGTTTTGCCGTCAGAGTTCTCTCAATCGCTACCAGCTTGTTGTTGTCGTTGTTTGGTTACTCAGGCTTATATCTATTTTAAAACACGTTCTCGTTGTTTGTCTTTCTAAGAATATTCGCCAGCTTTGTTTCCTCGAGAAAAACGCAAGGTGTTTAAATTAAGATCTTGAAATGCACCTAGGAATAGTAGCACATAGAGATCAAATAACTTACCATTGTTATATGAACGTCTTTGCTTCCTCTGTGTTACGAGTCTGAATTGTTAACTAACGTATTTCTTGTTTTCTGACTTCAAAACGACTTTGAAAGCGTTTCGTATCGTGTAAGATTTGTTTACAATGACATTATCCTCAATTTGTCAAATTATTATTATTTAGATTGCACGAAATACACTGCCTGGCCAAAAAAAAAATTGGAACACCGTGAAGGGGAGCAGGATATTAAATGAAACTCCGCATGTTGAGAGGGATGTGATGCTTTTTCAGGGATTACAAAATCGAGTCAAATTTACGAAGAACTTGGCAGTACGAACCCACTTATTAGTATGACGTTGCACCCAGCCCCCCCTCCTTCTTCTGTGGAGGAAGGTTGTCATAAAGCCGTTGTGTACTCTCCTGAGGCAAATTAGCCCACAACTGTTGTAACTGGTCCTTGATATCCTAGATACTGGCACCGGGATGGAATTGACATCCGAGCTGGTCCCACACATGTTCTATCGGGAACAGATCTGGGGACCTTGCTGGCCACGGGAGTACCTCAACATCACGCAGACAGTTCAAAGAGACACGCGCCGTCTGTGGACGAGCATTGTCCTGTTGAAAAGTTACACCACGATAATATCGCATGAGGGACTCATGGGGACACAGGATGTAGGGATGTACCGTTTTGCCGTCAGAGTTCTCTCAATCGCTACCAGCCATGACCTGAAGTCATACCCGATGGCTCCCCACACCATACACCGCTGTGCCTCTCTAAAACATTGGAAGAATGGGACCTCTCCCCCGGTCATCAGCAGTCCATGCTTCCCGGTCACTGTACCATTCCAAACGCAGCCGTTTGTGTTGCGGTGTTAACGGCAACCTGCGCATGGGACTGCAATTCTCCAGTCCGGCTGCTGCTAGTTTCCAACCAACATCGGACCACTGTCACATCTGGATATTACACGATTCGACCAGCCAGCCAAATGGAGACCCACAACGGTGCCCCTTTCAAACTCTGTCAGATACTGATGACGTTAGCTCACACGAGTACGCGGCATCGTCGTGTCCTTCACAATGATCACTCAACGTCTGACGCTGCTCACGCCCCTACCAGTCCTGGTAACAACACTAAACACGAACAAAACGAATGCACTCCGGTGGCCGTTCTACTTCTCACAGAGAATTGCAACTCTAATCATTTACATACGCGTCGATGATTTGTACGTGTACGATCGATATCAGGCCATTTCTTTTGGGTGCTTCAATTTTTTGTGTCAGGCAGTGTACCTTGCTGAAATTGTTTAAAATGTATTCTTTCGTGGTTTTACTTATAGACCTCCATGAGGAAGGGCAGCCACCACTAAAGCAGGACCGTGCGCACATGTGTGACATAGTTCGCGTCCGTGGCCACGTATAAAAAGCGGTAGAAAGAGATGAATTACTTACGGCCTTAAGAGCTCCATTAATAATATTGTATGTTAGTTCTGTCTGATGACTGGTAATTTTAAGATGCATAATCCTGCGATCGAATTTATGGTTATTTTGGACTAAAACTGAGACGAAATTGGCTGCAGTGTCCTCTTAGTGTGTATCTGGAAATGAATGTGGATGCCACGCGAAACTATTCCAAGGATCGCTGTTGTTGGGAATCGAACCTATATGTTTCGCGACTCCATGCGTACACGCCATAATTTACAGTGCTTTAAGGCACCGACTTACTCTTAAAATTGATGAAAGTAAAATATGTGACTCTTCGAAGAAATTAGACAATTATTGTGTTACTAGTTTTACGTCACACTAATTACTTTTACTATTTATGGAGACGCTAAAGTGCCTATTTTCCCCACAGGAGTCCTTTTTTCGTGGTGGTATATAGCGTATATACGCAGGCCTACCTTCAAATTTCACCGAAATGAACCGGGATCGAGCTTGCAATCTCGGGCTCAGAAATCCCTCATTCAACCCGCCAGAACCAATGTGATATACCGGAAGAGTGGAAGAGTACCCACTATCAGTCAGCTTTCATTCCCTTTACTTGTTTGTCCGGGGGCAAGTCGGACGAAAACCTTAAATGTGTAATAGGAATTCGAAATAATATCACTCTACGGTTCTGTCCGTCGCCCGTAATCTTTGATGGCTTAAGGCAGCAGAACCGCGGAAACAAGCTGACACCTTCGAAGTACCACTGTAACAATGGCTGCCCCATTCCAGATATGCACGAAACAACAGCGGTTCGTTATTCGGTTTTGCGTAGTAAAGGAGTGAAAGCTATTGCAATTCATCGACGAATGGTAGTTCAGTATGGGGATGCATATTTGTCACAGCGCAACATGACAATGTTCGGCCCAATACCGCCCGTGAAACAGTTGCAACCACCTAAGACTTACATATGCGGATCCGATGACCTAGATGTTAGGCCACTTTAATCAACAATCATCATCATCATCATCATCACCACCACTTATAGTATAATGCTGTGCAAAATTTAAGGACGCAAGTAACTCTCACACGTGGTGTCACTGCCAAGTAACATAACTCGATGAAACTTGAACCTTACATAGGAAGGACTGCTACGGTATGGTACGGTAGACAACTGAAAGGAATATGTGATGAGACGAACAGGAATGACACTTTTATGCAGAGACAAATTACACGCAAGTCACCGCGACTCATGATGGTCCCCTGGACATCACATAGGAACGGACATGGTTCTTAAAGTGGAGTCTGATCACCACTGACAGCGATGCATGATCTGCAACGTGTTCCCATGCTGACCACAAGATTCGTAAAGAGTTCTTGTAGTAGGGCGTTCCATCCTTCCAGAAGCGCGGATGACAACTGCTGGATGGACGTGCTGCAATACGTCTGTCCAACATGTGTCCCACCTGCTCGATGCGTTTTATGTCGGGGGAACGCCAGTACATTCGCCCAATATTGATGATCATGATGATGATGATGTTTGTTGTTTAAAGGGGCCTAACATCTAAGGTCATCGGCCCCTACTGGTACGAGATGGACGACATGATATAATTAAAACTGAAAAAAAATGAAGATGAACAATGATTGTGAATTTAATATAATCAGTGGATCTAATTCGCAATGCCGTATTTTCGGTAAAATGATAGATGATAGATTATAGTAGAATAATACATGGACCCCTCGATTTATCGAAGGACATCCAGGACTTCTTCAGTTGGTTTTTGAAGGAAGTGTAGGTGGTAAGAACGGTAGGGGTAGATCAAGGTATGAATATGACTAGCAGATTAGAGCAGATGTAGGATGCAATAGTTGCGTAGAAATGAAAAGGTTAGCACAGGATAGGGTGGCATGGAGAGCCGCATCAAACCAGTCTATGGACTGATGACTGAAACACAAGACATAGCCTTAATATGCAATAAGATATCATGCAAATTACTATTTTAAAAACGCAAAATATAAAAACACAAACTAAAACAGAGTCAAATTAATTTCTTTCTTTTTTAGCTATTTGCTTTACGTCGCACCGACACAGATAGGTCTTATGGCGACGATGGGACAGGAAAGGCCTAGGAATGGGCCTTAAGATATATCCCCACCATTTGCCTGGTGCGAAAATGGGAAACCACGGAAATCAGGCCTGCAGAAAGTGGGATTCGAATCCACTATCTCCCGGATGCGAGCTCACAGTTGCGCGCTCCTAACCGCACGGCCAACTCGCCCGGTGAGTCAAATTAATAGAACTTAGTGAACAATAATACAATGAATAATATGAACACCACGTTTACATGCGATAAAACAAACCACTACCCTTCATTAAACGGATGACGAGGTCTGCTGACTGTCCATCATCTCGCAGGATGAGGGAGATAGTACTCGGGAGTTTTAGACTACGGCGCAGATCGACAAAGTCCGCGCACTCCGTAAGTATGTGTACCACGGTAAGATGACCGCCGCAAGTACAAACCGGAAGGGGTTCTTCTTTCAGTAGATAGGAGTGCGTTACTATACCGTGGCCAATCCGAAGACGACAGAATAACACAGCTTCCCTCCGAGAAGCCAGAAGAGAAGTCCTCCATACCTTCGTAGTAACTTTTTATCGCTCTCAGCTAATTTGGGACAGTAGGTAAGGGTTATTCTGCCTGAAGGCAAGTCCGAACCTCCGCAGAGGTGTTCCTGAGCCGGAGTTTACGTGCGGTAGGGTGGCCAATTCCTTTCCGCTTCTCCATTCCCTTACCCCCACAAACAGTGCGTGGCAACCCATCCAACTCCTGACCACGCCCAATGTTGCTTAACTTCGGAGATCTCACGGGATCCGGTGTTTCAATACGGCTACGGCCGTTGGCTTTGGGAGAGTGGTGGTCTGCCATTCCATCTCCCGACGGGGCATAACCAAATGTCTCAGCTGAGAGCGAACATCACTTCCTGGAATCTTGTAAGGTAACGGGGCAATGTAACAGCCTCCTTGGCAGCCGTATCAGCTAACTCGTTTACATCCACACAGATGTGGCTTGCGATCCACACAAACGTGATTCTGGTGTTGGCATCCGAACACCCGGCCAGAAGTTCCTGGATCCGCTGCACGAGAGGGTGCCGAGGAAAACGTGTATCAACAGACTGTAGACAGTTCAAGGAGTCGGTACACAGCAGAAAGTGTCGGCGCACAATGGACAGTGCGTACCGCTGAGATTCACAGATAGTATAGAGCTCTGCTGTGTACGCACTACAGGATTCCGGGATAGAAAAAAGAAACATATCATTGGCGACAACGAACGCACAGTCCACTTTTATTTCTGCCCTCGAACCATTCGTGTAAACGACGACTGAATCTGGATACCGGTTAACAACGGACAGTAAGAGCCTCCGATAAATCGAGGGCTCCGTGTTCTTCTTCGGGCCGTGTGCTAATCCAGGATTATTTCAGATCGTCGTAGTATAAACGGTGGTACCCTACTTGGTCGTCTGACAAGACAAGGAACCGAAGGTACATCAAACAATCTGTGACTGCTATCTAAGCGTATTCCAAACGGCCATGTTGTTCGAGGTAAAGCAGCGTATAGCCGACGGTATCCATTGTGGAATACGCAAGGATAGCTTGGGTAAAGCGGCATCTGTCGCAAATTTGCAGCATAAGACAGAAGCATTTGCTGGCGCTTCAGGTGTAAAGGCGGCGCACCAGATTCAGCAAGCAGGCTATCAATGGTGCTTGTACGAAAAGTTCCCGTTGCCAAACGAACCCCGCTGTGGTCGACACTATTCAGTTTCGCAAGGACGTTTTGCCTTGCTGATCCATATGCTGCACTGCCGTAGTCTAACCTGGATAATATATGTGCCTTATAAAATCGTAGGAGCACCGTGTGGTCAGCCCCCCAATTAGTGCTGCTAGGAAACTTCAAAATATTCAACTTCTTAGTGCATTCCACTTTTAATTGCCGCACGTGTGGTTCCTACGATAATTATCTATCGAAAAAGAGCCCAAGAAATCAGTAAGTGTTCTTTGATAGCTGCTGCAATTTCTTCGTTCCACCAAGATACGAGTTTTCGACGAGTAGTCCCTGAAAAGGAAGGAATGGACTCCTCAGCAACAGCAAGAATAACCTGTGTTATGTAAGTTATATCGCCGTCTAACCTCCGCCCAGTTACGTCGTTGAAGACAGCTTGAGATGTGAACTTTGGCCAATCAGCATGTTTAAGAATCCATCGAGGAGGAGCCTGGACGGATGTCTATTTCAACAAAGTAGAAAAATGGGAAAATGGTTACTGTCACAGAGATCATAGTGTGTATTCCACAGAAACAGCGGAAACCAACGTTCGGCTGCATAGACTGTCGTCTATGTGAGAGTATATTCTGTAACGTACACGGAAATGAGTTGGTTCACCTGTATTCAAAATACATAAATACAGCTCTATTACTAATGTCTCCAACTCCCTTCCCCTTGGGCAAGGCGTTTCAGAGCCCCATATAGGGCGATGGGTGTTAAAATCCCGCAATAAGAGGAATGGATGTGGAAGCTGATCTACAAGATCTGTGACATCATTTATATTAAGGGGTGGCCTGGTGGAAAATAAACATCACAAACTGTTGCCATAACAGGCAGCGGAACGCGATCTGCTACAGCCTCCAGGGGGGTTCTTAGTGGAACGTCTTCGCTGTAGGCATCAGAACGGTCAAAAATGCCAACGCCACCGGAAGCTCGGTTAGCATACTGTCGTTCTGTCGAGTATAGTCGAAAATTTCTCAAGACCGTATGATGACCTGGTCCGAGATTTGTTTTCTGAATGCAGACTATACTCGCCGAATAATCACTAATGAGCTGCCGCAGCTCAGCAAGATGCCTATCATAACCGTTACAATTCGATTGTAACAGTGCCATAGGGTGGACTTCTGAGCTTTAGGTTGGAAGCAGCGAGATGCTACTTAATCTACACTCACATCCCCATCCGAAGATGGAGTTAAATAATCCATACGCATCACTTCGTCACCAGACGAATGGAGATGATGACCTCGTCTGAGGTGATTCATGCCTTGAACTTCTTCGACGTAGGGGAAATTTCCAGGAGGAAAATCTGCTGGCGCAGACTCAGACCCTCCGAGTGAAGGGCGTGAGACCCCATCCGTAGGAAAGATGGAAGAAGGGCATTCTTCATTCGCGCTGTCGATTCTGGTCGACGATGCCGCCTTGGCCGGCTTACGCGCGGCTTTGGCCGAACTCTTAAGGAAAGGAGACGTTGTCTTTACAGTGCGCTTCCTGGTAGGAAAGACCATCCTGAGTCTTGATCTCCTGGATCTTCTTCTCACTCAGATATACCGGAGAGTTCCGATCTCGAGGAGAATGAAGACCAGGGCAGTTACCGCACCTACATGGAGTTGTGCACTGTTTCGTGCCATGAGCTTCTATTCGGCACGTACCACACATGGATGGATTCGAACAACGAGTTAACATGTGTCCGAATCTCTGCCATTGATAGCACTGAATAGGAGACGAGATATACGGCCTCACATTGCAACGATACGTTGTTACCTTGACTTTCTCTGGAAACACTGACAATTTGAAGGAGACTATGAACGCACCCGTGGCAACGTCTTAACCATTGACTTTGCGCGTGACGTCGCCGGACGTGTGTCACGCCACGGTGCTTCATGTCTTTCATCAATTCATCGTCAATGTTCAGAACGACATAATGATGGAATATAACTTCACGAACCAGATTCAAGGTTTTGTGCTCTTCCACTTTGACGGGGACTTCGTCAAAATGGTCGCACTTTTAAGCAACCGATCTGTTTGGAGCGCAGTGCTCGTCTGAAGAAGCAAACTCCCATTGTGCATTTTCTTAAGATCCTCAAGTTCGTCGTATACACCTTCGATGTGTCGACTGAAAAGGATCGATTTTTCCAGTTTGAAATCTTGCCCATCGTTTCTGATAGCAACCAGGAACCTAGGAAAGCTGGAACCGAAACTAATACGCTGCGCTTGTTCCCAGATGTTTGCCCCCTTAGGGAATCAAACGTTAAAGACTTGGGTAGCGAAATACCCGTGGCAGGCGGAAGTTGTTTCGACGCCATGCCCGAAATCATCCTCCCAGAATGCCACCCACTCCGATCAGGGGCGTCTGTTGCCGAACCAAGCAGCCAAGGCAATACCCACCTTGTCGTAACAGGTATAGCCCGGGGTCCGATGTTAGACGATGCCTAATACGGAATGACTGAGGGAATGAGCACGAGGACTCCCTTTCTCCAATCACCCGCAATAGCATATACCCATAGCGTGCACAGAGTAATAAATGTAGAGAATAATAATAATAATAATAATAATAATAATAATAATAATAATAATAATAATAAACAATTAATAATAATATGTCCTTCTGGGATTCGGCTGTGCGGGGATCTATGTTATCAGGCGGATACTACTGCACGGGTACACGGCGCTCCCACACGAAGGCTTCCCCTGGTCACCAGCGGGCTTTCGAGCGTAATCACGCACGTAAGAGGTCCATCTCCGAGCTGCAGGCACATCAAGAATTTTGAATCGGTCTACGACTAACCCTCAAAAATAAATAAAAAATAAAGAGGGGACCGATGGCCACATGACCTCTTTAGTCGCCTCCTACGTCGGGCAGGGATTACCTGTGAATGTATTCCCCTCTCCCATCCACAGAGGTCCAACGTATGATACCAAACCTAATCCAAGTTCGCACCTAGGTCACCCCTTTTGGTCGCCTGTTAAGACAGGCAAGGGATGCTGGGGGTGTATTCGGCATCTGCGTCCCCCACCCACACGGGGTGTTACCTTTGTAGTCGCGTCTTACGACAGGCAGGGGATACCATGGATGTATTCTTCGTCTGCGTCCCCCACCCACACGGTTCCGCCAAATATCCTCTCAT
Source organism: Anabrus simplex (assembly GCF_040414725.1). Taxonomy (NCBI): domain Eukaryota; kingdom Metazoa; phylum Arthropoda; class Insecta; order Orthoptera; family Tettigoniidae; genus Anabrus; species Anabrus simplex. The sequence goes on along the minus strand of NC_090266.1, from coordinate 623,264,680 downwards.
TCCATGAGCTCCCTAACTTGCGCTGTTCGATGCGGTCGTGCATCGTCATCCTTAAAAATGAAGTCAGAGACGAATGCACCCCTGAAAAGACGCACGTGGGGAAAGAGTACATTGTCACAATAACGTTGACCGGTGAGTGTACCGCGTTGAAAGATTTGGAGGTCGGTGCGCCATGCAACATAATTCTTCCCCACACCATTACACTTGGACCACCAAAATGTTCATATTCGACAATATTCCTGGGTGTATTAGGTGCAGCCACCTCTCTCCAGATGAGTGTACGTCTAGAATCGCTATTCAGACAATCTGCTCTCACCTGAGAAGAGCACGCCACCCCACTCCTCGTCGGTCCAGACCTGATGCTCTTGGTACCATCGTATACGGTGCCGCGGATGTGCGGGTGTCAACTGAACACAACGTAATGGTCGTCTGGCAAACAGACCACCCCCATGGAGTTGGCGTGGCACTATGGAGCGTGAGATAGGGTGCCTTGAAGACCTGTTGCACAATGTAGCGGTCATCTGCTGCTGTAGTTGACCGTGGTCGACCCCCTCCTCTCCTTCGGGCAGCATTGCATGTGGTTCGGAATGCTCTCCATGCACGTGTAATAATGCTGTGAGCAATACCAAACTCCTGGGATACACTTGCCACCCTTCGTCATTCTTCGTGTTTCTGGATTATTCTTTCCCGTGTGAAGTCATCCAGGTGTTGTCTCCGGGCCATGTTGTAATAAATAACACCACCACAATGCACCGTAACAGCTCACTGATTGACTCACACTGTCTTGTCCCGTTCCTTCAACTGCCTCGTTTAGTGAGGCCAGACAAATTTGGCGCTACTAGAGTCACGCTGACTTCACCCCAGGTTTCTATGCGCGTGTGGGACACCTCTAGTAATAAGTTACCGCCCTTTAATTCATTTTCATCGAGTAAATGATGTTATCTATCTCGTCCTTAAGTTTTGCACAACAGTGTATTTTGAGTGTCTTCCACATTCAGTATATCACCATATCCAACCCCTTATCATTACTACACGCCTGGGGTACTCAAGATGGCATTGGATGGAAAGACGTTCCGTACAGATGAAGAGGAAGGTTGAAGACGATGCACTAATGGCTGTATAAGACAACCACAGGATTTTTTACTGGAATCCATGTGCACTGTAGAGCTGGAGGATGTGGATTGAACGAAACGGAGACTACGTAGAAAATTGATACAGTTGTGTAGCACCTCCTCTCAATAAAATGCATTGAATACATTTTTTAAGGTTTCTATTTGTTTTTCCCTCATAAATGGGTTGGCCGCGTTTGTACTGATTAAGGTTACCTGAAGTTAAACATCAACAGTAATTAACCATTACTGACTGTCCCAACAACGGCACACCTTTCTGCTAACCTTGTACAGTCGAGTTCTCTGTTACCCCCAGAACCTCCTATCACTAATGGCTGTATAGACAACCACAGGATTTTTTACTGGAATCCATGTGCACTGTAGAGCTGCAGGACGTGCATTGAACGAAACGGAGACTACGTAGAAAATTGATACAGTTGTATAGCACCTCCTCTCAATAAAATGCATTGAATACATTTTTTAAGGTTTCTATTTGTTTTGCCCTCATAAATGGGTTGGCCGCGTTTGTACTGATTAAGGTTACCTGAAGTTAAACATCAACAGTAATTAACCATTACTGACTGTCCCAACAACGGCACACCTTTCTGCTAACATTGTACAGTCGAGTTCTCTGTTACCCCCAGAACCTCCTATCATCTGAGATTTGTGGACACGGGAAGATCAAAACCCTAACTTCATCCTCTATTAAATAGAAAAACACCCCTTTTCCAGCATTCCTTCCTGGAGATCTAACAGCCGAATAATTTCTTACTAGAATCTTAAACTGCATATACATTGCGAAGATGATAATTATGGAATCGTTAGCACTGTGATGTTTGGAACATCACAGCATGTGAAAAATTATTGAACTGTCTAATTAATTGATAAGATGTATATATTTAATTACCGATAGGTCATTTATAAATTAATATGTATATATAGGGTTTTAGTCGTCCATTTCACATCATCATTTCATTTCTTTGTATCGCGGCTATAACGTATTCTGAACGAACCACATATTGGGTAAAGTATTTCAACATCATTAATATTAATAGCTTGCAGTAAATTTTCCAATAGCCGTTGTGAGGTGTCCAGAGTCAGCAGGCTAATTTCAGCCAATTTCCAGGAAAAGTACGTCATCAAGGTTACGAGAGACCTTACCCTCTCCACCTCATGAAGAGACAGTTGATACATTATGAACGCCCACTTTTCGAACTTCGCTACCTGACGCTTTATTTCAGCGGGAAAGGTCAGCCTATGTGAATGGACGTAATGAAGCAATGTGATGGATTCACAGCAATACATAGGAGAAGGGATGAGACCTCGAATCTTACTGGACCATGTGATATGTCTGATGGAAGGAGACTTTTGAACCTATATACGCCGAAGACAAGTACTGGAGAGGACATTCTCATTCTCACACTTAGACACTGAGACACTCTTGGAAGACACTCTTACTACGATTCTACGTCTGCACATCGGAGAAGATTTTAACTTAGTTCACTTCGCATCTGAGTAGTACCGTAGGATACTACTCAAAAGTTACTCTCATTGGGACTTGTTATCTCAATGACGAGGGGTATAGTCAACGGGAGACCGGTTTTGACTAGTACAGAGAAGGAGAGCTTTTGCTATGAATAGTTACGCTACTGTTCCGTAATACGGAAGAATACAAGTGTATTATCTCCATGAACATAACCCATGGTGGTTTTGCATTTAAAATTAGGACTCTTTACGACTTTATGTAAGGAGTACAGTAGGAAGTGTTAAAGGCAGGAAAAGCAGAAGTAGGACTGGAATCCAACAACAGATGACGCAGCCGGTACGAGAGATCCATCCATAATCAGATTCAAGATAACAGAGTCTACAAATGGTAAGTTAAAGGCATAAGTTACTGCAAGTCTTCGCGCAACAGTTCATTTTCTTAGAGTTAATTTCATTCAATTTTTTTTTTGTTTCCGTAAGTTCAGATTTCGTTAATACGCCGTTACGTCATGTTTTCCATCCTAATAAATAGCTGTTTTAATTTGTATTTTATGAAATAATTATTAATGTTCCTTAAATTCCAAGTTAGTGTACTTAATGGTTAGTGTCCCGTCACCCTACCCCTGGGAGTTTTTTGAATCTCATGACGTATTATTATTATTATTATTATTATTATTATTATTATTATTATTATTATTATTATTATTATTAATTATCAACTATCGTTTTCAAGCCATAAGCTTGAAGGCTGGCGCCCATGGGATATTGTTTATTGAGAAACAATGAGATATCATTTATTTATATTACTATTAAAGTGACCCGCCACGTTATAATACTGTCACACATCTGTGGGCTGAGTGGGTACGTCACATATTGACGCCGCAAGTGTGGGGCTCGTAAATCATTAAGTACTGGTATAGAAGGATAAAATCAGTAGTTTGGGGGTAACTGTTGTGTATCCACAGTATATTTTTCTTGTGTGTTTGATTTTGGGGGTAGCATGGCTGAGCAAGAAGAGAAAGACATGACGCTGCGTAGTGGGCACGTGCTGAAGGGTAGTACTTTCAGTAATTCTAAGGAAGAGGTAGATAAATGTGTAGAGGAGGAAACTGATATTTTTTTTCTTTAGGTGCTTTAGGTCCCAGTAACTAATTTTACGGTTTTCGGGGACGCCCAGGCGCTGGAGTGAAGCTAGGTAAACAATTAATCTATATATATAAAATAAGAGTTTTATCTGTACATTGCTCAGAATTTGAAAAGAATGGTATTTATGTATCGGTCATGTCCACAGTAACAAGGAAATACACTTTTTACTTTTCCTTAATTTCGCCGAACCACGAGAAAATGGGTGAACAGAATGTAATAAAAATCGGTATATAGAGTCGGGAAATAAGAAACAACAGTCTAAGCTATAAACAAGTGTATCCACCCTGGATAAAATTGTAGTTTAGGGGAAGGCACCTAAAATGTAATTTTTAAACACCTATGTTATTGGTCCTATCGAAAAGTATTACGTAACAAAAGTTATCGATCATTTATGTTTCCGATCATGTATGTTTTATTCAGTTTTACCGTACCGATTATGGTAAGAGTAGTATTTCAGAGTCGGAAGAAAACCAAATGTGAAGGCCTACAATATCGAAAGCGCATAACATTGATCAACAATAACATTACATTGACCATTGTTTGTTGTGATGTTCTTTGTCTCTTATGCTGCCTCTCCACTCCGATAGATGGGATTACTGCTGCGTACTGACTATAACAGTCTGACTGAATATTGGCGGGAAATAGCTGGGGAGTTAGAAAACTTTCTTCTTTAGCATACCATTCCTCTGGTTCATACATTTTCTGATACAGCTGGTACGTAACAAACTGGTTCATCATAGTATTCCAGCTATTCGATCCCTACTCTGACGCGCTGTTTTGAATGAGCAGTGTGCATACTTAAGGCAGAGGCTCACATAGTAGTTGTAGTTGTAGTATTAGTATGGCCAGGTCTAGAATAACAATTTAGGGCTATTTTAGCACCACAATTCACAAAATAACTCAAAATTCAACCCTGAAAAGAGCCGTTTCTTAAAAAAGCTTTTTCCTCTTCACTTTCATTAAATTCTAAATTCATTTTATTCCAAATTAACAGTGAAGAGAGAGTTTCGCCTCTGGCTTGGAGGAAGAATTTGCCTCCAAGTCAGATAGATTTTCCCGCCGCCAGTGTTGTGAATTTAGATTTTCCGACTCATCCGGCACTCCTAGGAAACAGATTAGTAAAAGGGCATAGTTTCTGCCCGGGGACTCTCCACTATTCGACCACCTCCCCACCGAAAAATAAATCAAAGAAGAGTGTTCACGGATCACGGCTGTCTGCGGCTTTGATCATTCCGGCTCTGGAACTTTGGACTGTTAGATCGTTAGCGTAGTCCTGTTCGTTAAATGTGATAAAATGTGTGTTTTTTCATTTGATCGAGTATTTCATGTGAAGGCATTGCATTTAATTGCGCCATTCCTACTGACGTCGTTGTAATGACGTATGTTCATTTCAGTTGGGAAAACCACTAACACAGACTTTCTGAGGATTTAAAATTGTAGGTGAGAGTCCCAAACGCTGAAACCATACTCTAACTGGGTTCTCACCGGAGACCAATATGCTCTCTCCTTTACATCTCTTACTACAACCGCTAAATACCCTCATAACCATGTATAGAGATCTGTACCCTTTATTTACAATCATATTTATGTGATTACCCCAATGAAGATCTTTCCTTATATTAACACCTAGGTACCTACAATGATCCACAAAAGGAACTTTGACCCCATCAACGCAGTAATTAAAACTGAGAGGACTTTTCCTATTTGTGAACGTCACAACCTGACTTTTAACCCCGTTTGTCATCATACCATTGCCTACTGTCCATCTCACATTATCGAGGTCATTTTACAGTTGCTCGCAACCTTTTACCTTATTTATTACTCGGTACAGAATAACACCATCTGCAGAAAGCCTTATCTCCGTTTCCACTCCTTTACTATATATTATATAAGAACACATAATGGTACAATAATACTGACTTTAGGAATTCCCCTCTTAATTATTACACGGTCAGATAAAACTTCGCCTATTCAAATTGTCTTGAGTACCATTATTATTTTCGTAGTTGCTTTACGTCGCACCGACACAGATAGGTTTTATGGCGACGATGGGACAGGAAAGGGCTAGGAGTGGGAAGGAAGCGGCCGTGGCCTTAATTAAGGTACAGCCCCAGCATTTGCCTGGTGTGAAAGTGGGAAACCACGGAAAACCATTTTCAGGGCTGCCGACAGTGGGGTTCGAACCTACCATCTCCCGAATACTGGATACTGACAGCTATAGAGCTCGGCAGTTCCATTTTCCAGAAATATAGCCATCCATTCAGTCACTCTTTTGTCTAGTCCAATTGCACTCATTTTTGCCAATAGTCTCCCATGATCTACCCTATCAAATGCCTTAGATAGGTCAATCGCGATACAATCCATTTGACCTTCTGAAACTAGGATATTTGCTGTATCTTGCTGGAATCCTACAAACTGAACTTCAGTGGAATAACCTTTCCTAAATTCGAACTGCCTTCTATCGAACCAGTTATTAATTTCGCAGACATGTCTAATATAATCAGAACGAATGCTTTCCCAAAGCTTACATGCAATGCATGTAAAACTGACTGGCCTGTAATTTTCAGATTTATGTCTATCAAAACCAAACCAAACCCCATGGCACTACAGCCTTTGAAGGGCCTTGGCCTACCAAGCGACCGCTGCTCATCCCCAAAGCCTGCAGGTTACGAGGGGTGTGTGGTCAGCACGACGAATCCTCTCGGCCGTTATTCTTGGCTTTCTAGACCGGGGCCGCTATTTCACCGTCAGATAGCTCCTCAATTCTAATCACGAACCAGCCCTCCGGTCCAGGTAAAAATCTCTGACCTGGCCGGTAATCTAACCCGGGGCCTCCGGGTGAGAGGCAGGCACGCTACTCCTACACCACGGGGCCGGCTTTATGTCTATCACCCTCTCCTTTATACACAGGGGCTACTATAGCAACTCTCCATTCATTTGGTATAGTTCCTTAATGCAAAGATTAATCAAATAAGTACTCCAGAAATGATAACACCGGGCGAGTTGGCCGTGCGCGTAGAGGCGTGCGGCTGTGAGCTTGCATCCGGGAGATAGTAGGTTCGAATCCCACTATCGGCAGCCCAGAAGATGGTTTTCCGTAGTTTCCCATTTTTCACACCAGGCTGTACCTTAATTAAGGCCACGGCCGCTTCCTTCCAACTCCTAGGCCTTTCCTATCCCATCGTCGCCATAAGACCTATCTGTGTCGGTGCGACGTAAATCCCCTAGCAATAAAAAGGAAATTATAATATATCCTAAACTTTTCAATTCCAGCTGCTTTTGTAGTTTTCAACTTTTGTATCTTACTCTAAATATCATTGCTGTCATAGGTAAATTTTAATACTTCTTTAGTATCACTCACCTCCTCTATCTGGACATTATCCTTGTAACCAACAACGTTTAAATACTGCTGACTGAATACTTCTGCCTTTTGGAGATCCTCGCATACACACTCCCGTTGTACATTAAGGATTCCTTGATCGTCCTTCTTAGAACCTGTTTCTGCCTTAAAGTGACTATACAAACCCTTCCATTTTTCACAATAATTTGTATGACCACCAATTATGCTTGCCATCGTGTTATCCTTAGCTGACTTCTTTGCTAGATTCAGTTTCCTAGTAAGATCCTTCAATTTCTCCTTACTTCCGCAGCCATTTCTAACTCTATTTCATTCCAACCTGCACCTCCTTCTTAGTCTCTTTACTTCTATAGTGGGTCTTTCCCATTCCTTACCACCTTTAAAGGTATAAACCTCTTTTCACATTCCTCAACAATTGCTTTAAAACCATCCCAGAGGCTGTTTACATTTTTATTTACTTTTTCCACCGATCATAGTTAATTTTTAAATACTCCCTCGTGCCTGTTTTATCAGCCATATGGTACTGCCTAAAAGTCCTAATTTTAATACCTTACCTTTCTATCATTTATTTTTAACTACGACAAGAACAGCTTCCTGATCACTGATACCATCTATTACTTCAGCTTCTCTATAGAGCCCATCTGGTTTTACCAGCACCACATCTATAATATTCTTTCCTATAGTTGGTACCATCGGTATCTGAATAAGCTGCCCATCCCATATTTACTTATTTGCCATTTGTTTGTCATGCTTCCTGTCGTTCGCATTACCTTCCCAATTGACATTTTATAAATTGAGACCACCTGCTACAATCACGTAATTTTCCTTATTGTTTTCCACATAGCTGATTATCTTATCAAATAATTCTGAATCAGCGTCAGCCCTTTCCTGTCCCATCGTCGCCGTAAGACGTATCTGTGTCGGTGCGACGTAAAACAACTAGCAAAAAAAATAATATATATATATAACCATTACAGCCATCCAAAATCTTTACTCAGTTAATTTTGGGAGACGAAAACAGTTCTTACGCATCCTGCCCTAAAATTTCATCTAGTTGCGGAAATTTTCGGGACTCGTTTCTAAACGACCTCATCTACTACGGCTGTCCATTGGAAGATTTGGAGGAAAACGTGCAAAATCCTTCTAAACTGCTATTTTAAAAATCTTTCACTTGCTTCTTGGGTTGCACAGCGCTCGATAATCAAGTCCAATATAATTGATGGGCGTAACAATGAACAAAGTGCGCGTGTACACTGCCTTCTTTTTTTCCTGTACAACTGTATGTTGCCCGCTTATCACATTCGAACCATCATAGTTCTGAGCTATTACTTTTCCAGAGGACTTATTTACCTCGAGTTAATCTAGTTCGGCAAATAAAGCTTGACTAATTCCGAATACTGTATATTTAATTTTCACATCAGATCCTCAGTGATGAATGGCAAAAACAGCTGATAAGGGCAGCCTTAATATCTCAATTTCCTCTTCTCTTTTCTGTCAATGTTGACAAGAAAAAGGTGTGTGAAAAAGTACTGTGTTAGCCTCCCCCCCACCTAACACTCGACCGGCCGCCACTGCTAATTATGCTGCCTTCTTGTCATATGTCTGCATTACAGCGCGTGTGAACGGAACTAAATTCACATATAAAGCATTTAACTTCTTCTACCAAAGTGAAGTAACTGTCATGTATAGTGTCATAGCAGCGCTGAATAAACTTTGTGTAAATACATTCAAAGCAATCGTAAAACAGCAGATCTCTACAAATAATTGCGTTATCTTCTTCGAACATTAAAAGCATAAATGAACTCTTTGTTTCGTGTGAACAATCTTATAATCTGTGCCAAGTGTAACATACGTTAAGAAGAATGCGGGTTCGATGATACTGATATTCTGCCGCAGTAGAGTAAATTTATTTTTTCAAGTCCTTGACCAGTTTATTTACATTAAAGAAGCGTTTCTTTTCGTTTCCGTTGACATTCGACACGGCATCTTTGCATTTTTTTTCAGTCCTTTCATGGGAACGATTAAAGTTAATTCAACAATTACACCTCAGAATAATCCGTCCAATATGTCCAGGGGGCTTAAATATGTGTTCACGCTATCCTTCTGAGTGAGTACCCAGCGATCCAAACTCCTAGATCTTCAAGATCTTCAAGAAATTCTAGAACTTCAAGAACATCTAGAGCTGCCCTCGTTGGGGTGTAAGTAGACCCATGGTGCCGAGAACCTCTCCATGGTGTGGACTGGAGGAGTAGCAGAGTAATACGGAATATCGCCAGCCGCAGGACGGAGAATCGTCACGCTCAATCCATCTTCCACTGTACTGAGGTGATATGAACTTTATACAATAAGCGAACCGTTTTAAAAATTCAGAACTTCATTCAAATCAAATCCTCTTACTCTCTGTACCCACTCCAATTTGATGTGCCGTTACACGCCCTGCGTACTATCTCGAGCTCATCAAGCTAACAACTACGGGCATTTCCTGGTACACTTTGGAGATGATCCTTACACCTAGAATTTCGCGGCAAGTTCACATGGTTCACACGTGAGAGAGGATAAAATATGTTGTTATTGTTATTATTATTATTATTATTATTATTATTATTTCATCGTGTGGGATAGAAACTCAGCAGTTATTTAAACTGCAGCAGCTTTATAAAGGTGGAAAAATAGTCATAATGTGAAGGAATATTTTATACCACATGGCAGTTCGTGAAAAGAAAAGAAAGGAAAAGAAAAGACTGACCTACTTAGCACATTTTCCCCTATGAATAAGTTCTGGACCTGGATTTTCGGCGATATAGACTAGCACCTCGACCCATTCGAATACTAATCATGACCAGTCACACATGAATATGGATATCTCATGTAATTCAGTGTTTCGAAACTGCTGAAAAAAATGGAGTTGGATACAGACGTGAAAATGCTTCAGTAGTTGTTGACTTTTGTAACTTTTCAGTGCTCTTGTTCTACCGTTTACTGCCATCTCTCTCCACAGTCTGTGCGCAGGGGTAGGTGGAGTGGAAATAAGCGGACACAACCGGGCGCATGAAACGTCCACGAACAAGACCTAAATCCGCAATGAATGGAAGTTTGGAATAACACTCCACCATGTGAATAGAATATAGATGCGTTACACCTACCACTTCCTACACATAATTCGTCATGTCTTATAAGTCAGAGGTGACAAGGGGTCGCATTGTAGGTGTTTGGGAATGTGGTCGTCCGATATCAAATATTGCTGAAGCGGTCGGTCACTCAGAAGACACAGTTCAGGTTTGGATAAGAATATATCAGGAATACGACACGGAGGTCCTTAAAACTGGAAGAAAATCGTGGAAACCTAAGAAGACAACTAGGGAACAAGAGAGCTATTTTAGAAGCCAAGAATGAAAATCCTTTCCTTCCAGCTACAGGGCTCACTAGATACCTAGGCCTGCCGGGGAGTGCATTACAAGTCCCCCGGTGTATTCATGCTGCTGGCATCCATCACCGAAGTCCTGTCAAAAAGGGAGTTCTTACATCTGAGCACCGAAAATCACGCGTGACTTTCTGCCTCCAAAAACTTCCAGCGCCACAAGCCTTCTGGAAATCTCTTATATGGTGCAATGAGAAAGTTTTCTCATCATATGCCGATGGCAGGCTATCACTGTGGCGACCCAACAAGACGCGCTACTCTCCTCATCATGTCGTTACTGAGGCATGGAGTAGAATAATTAGCGTGGGTTTTGGGGGGTGGATGAGCGCCAGTGATTTAGATGAGTTAGTGGAAGTTTCATCTAAGATGGACTCCGGAGAATGTACTCAGATTGCAGAAGTGTTCTCTACCCCACGGAAGATATGCCTTCGACCCATCTAGTCCACGATAACAGCAGCGTTCATACATCACACACCATCAGAACGTGGTTCTTAGAACACCCGAGAGTGTCACCATTGGACTGGTCCACTAAGTAACCTGATCTCAGTCCCAGAGAACATATATGAGCGTTGATGGCTAGAGAGTGGGAGTCGCGACAAGAGCGTACAATTGAAGCTCTCAGTAATCATGTTCTTGAAGTCTGGAGGAGCATCAGGGGACGCCCTCGCATCTGTAGTTTTATGCTCTCCTCCATTCCTCAAAAACTCAACGAAATTTTGGATAATGATGGTTGGTGGTCGTCCTATTTATCAAGTAATGAAGAACCATTCGTTTCCATTTTCCTCTGATTAGTTTCCTAAAATTACTTCTATATCTATAAAATGGTTTTATGGAAAACTAGTGTACTGTTTATTTATACACTTTACTTTTCATTTTATAAAATGCAATGATTTCGGAGCGCAGGAAGCATTCACTTTATTTATTTATTTATTTTCTTAACAATGCGCTCATTTGTTTCTGTTGAGACAGTTTATTATGATAAAAAATACTTTATTTCATTTTTTACAACTTACCTATCATTATTATTTACTTTTTGAGGGATTATGAAGAATATCCTTTATTTACAAGTTTTTGTAAATTGAACCATTGTGCCTGTCTTTTACTTTTGCACGTAATTTTATCCCATTTAATTTCTCTCCCATTTCCCATAATTATATGAAGTAAAATGCATGGTATAGTATTTCAGTAAAGGAGTAGGCCCTAGGTTTTTAAATAAACCGGTTGCCTTCTTTCATATTAATATCTTATGTTCAAGTTTGACTTCCGTACATATTTTTGTGCAAAATATATTCATTCTTCTCTTGAAAGTGTTTGCAAGAGCATTAAAGTGGTTTAATTTAATACGGCCTATATTGACGAAAATAAGGGTCATTCTTTCTTACAATGGTTGAGCGCGATATATTTGATAATGCAGTCGTTGTCGAGACCGCTAACATTTCAGCCAGTCTTCTCACACATGAATTAAAAAGAAACTGGAAAATTTGACACTCAATGGCTTGATATACACAGTACGTCAGTTACCTTCCAGGAACCTTGCGATTCCTCCCCTCATTCCCCTCTCTAGGGCATCTTCATTGTTGAGCGAGAGGGATGTGCAGGGTAGGCGGGGAAGCAAGTAACTTACCCTCCACGCGCGTTTGTCCATACTGGATATCCTGTACTTCGCTCTCTCCATCTCCCATCGCTCTTCAGATGTGTGCATGTGTTACGCGTCTAATGGATGAGATCAATGAGAGAGAGTGTGTGTAAGCAGATACTGGGCGGTTCTGAGGGCTGTACTGATTTGTTGCCTGAAATGAATATTTCTGGCCACAAATTCTTAATGAATATGAGCGTACGCTAGGAAATTTAGTCCGTCACGTTATAAGCACGCTGACTGGCTGTGTGGATGTGAAATAAGGAATGCGTTCTTTCATCACTCTTGTTTGGTAATGAATGTCGTTGAACCTGCATGGACATCAGTCGGGGTTTAAGACATGAAGCACCTTGGTGAGAAACATATAAACGCTGGTATTGAATTTGCTATGATCAGCAGAGTAGATATCCAATGCCAATTAGACATCGCATACAGAATACGTCTTTTGTTGATGTTTTCAATGTATGTGGGTTATATTTGTTTTACGTCTAAATTTTTTCGCTTCGCGATATTATCTGATTTTCGTTACGTGATCGCTCTGCCTCGAAAGTAGATTTCTATTCAGCCAGTGTAGTAGTAGTAGCAGTAGTAGCAGCAGCAGTAGTATTAGTAGTAGTATTTAAAATATCGTGGTGCTGGTCAGCGAAAACTTGGTCCATTGCGCAAGGAGAAGATATGGCAGCACAGCCCTGCCAGAGTAAAATGTCACGAACCATCACTGGAGCATATGATTTACAATCGATCGATTACGAGTTACATACTTTCCGACTTTGTGCGGGAAGTATTGGCACATACCATGTCGAGTAGCTATCACCATGTTGGTCCACCAGCAGGAATACTGTATTCTAATGGAAGAAGTCCTCAAGATGCGTCTAAATCCACGGCTGAACACGCCACCACATTGTCGGACACGTTCAAACAGTCCAAACATCGATGGAAACCTTGTTCCACATGTTGGCGAAGTGCTTCAATGTCCGTAACGGAAAGCCTGACTCCAAACATCACCCCATTCCAGTTAATAACTAAATTAGCCGTAACTCTTAACGATCAAACTTAGAGCATATATTCATAGGGACGTTCCGTGTTTTGGGGTGTGCTATTCAACCCCCGATTACTTCCTATATGTTCGGGAACACCCTACACACTTTATTGAATAACGTGTTACTTCTTGAATCTGTCGTTTATCAACAACTTTCTTTGAACACGCGTTCGTCCCAGACGGGAATATGGAAGTTACCGTACGATCAGTCAGTTGTTGAATATCGCGCTGTGCCTCCCACTCTCATTAACTGTGATCAGAGAAAGTGGAGAACCTGCTGCTAACAACCAATTACTGCAAGACAAGAACTGAACTTACCGTACCATAGTTAAACATTCATTATGCACGTGAGAACTGTGGTAATAACCATATTCTAGATAAGCAGGCTTATTATAGAAATGTTCATTCATGCATTCAAACATTGAAGGAATAACCCGGACAATAATTATAATAATAATAATAATAATAATAATAATAATAATAATAATAATAATAATAATAATAATAATAATAATAATAATTGTTGTATGTCCGGCGCTCCCTTCTCGCTCCGCCAGCCAGCTACACGCGCGCCAGGTGTCATTCTTCTAGCCTCGACGCGCAGCCCTCAGTGCGCGTGCCTAGACCGTCGTGTGTGTACTATAAAGAGGAACTCCCAGCCTGTCCTGATGCCCACTTGCCCCGGTGTCCAGCTCCAGAATACACCCTACGTCGAGCACGGAGGCTACTCCTCTTGAAAATGTGCTTCGGCCAGGTGGACTGAATTTCTGGCAGTACGAGGTCTCACCTCTGGTCACCGCTCCTCTTTCCCATTCCGCTGCCCATATCCAGTCGTACTATTACATACCGTTATATTTCCCTAATTAATGCAAGCTCCCTTGGTTTCGCCAAGTAAGAATTCTTCCAACATTGAACTTGCTTTTATGAACTCAGCAAGGAAGGACTTTCCAAAAAAACATTTATGTCAGTACTTCTGATAGTTTTCGACTATCGACTTTGCATATCACAAGGACTATCTTTCGAGATAGTAGTGGATGTAAATACTGCAAACTTGTATATAGTGTACAAAAGATAGACTCTTTCTCAAGATTCCTAATTCATTTTGCTTCAAGTTAAATTTCAGTTTTATTTGTGTAAATAGTGTATTTTGCATTTGAAGCGAATAATAAAGTTGTGTTTTGTAAATCTCAACCTTGGTTACAATAATAATAATAATAATAATAATAATAATAATAATAATAATAATAATAATAATAATAATAATAATAATAATAATGTCGTTTGGCCTCCGGACAGGCCTGATGCAGGTCTTTCTTACTGAAGCCGATAGCAGACCTGCGTGTACGTGAGAATGCAGTACACACACCCATTCCCTGAATCAGAGGATTTAACCAATTAAGTTTACAATCCCAGACCCGGCACGGAATCGAACCCGTGACACCTTGGACCTTAGTCTTGTACCTTAGTGCAGTACTTCTATTTTTCACGACCTGTGAAGCAGTTCTTAGTGTGTTTTGAAAACGTGAAGAAATGCAAAATTTACTCAAAATGCAAAATTCCCACTGGATGTGATGTACATGTGAAACTGATTCATTTTTCAAATATAACCTTTTTTCTGTCAAATTAAACAGAAGACTTTGTGCCCCTTAGACTGCCTGCAAATTCTTATGGCTGCTAAGCTCAAATATGTAGAATTCCGCAATGTATTTAGGGTCCTACTGAGATTGTGTATATTGAAAGAGATTTCAGTACATACAACTTAAGTGATAGGAGAGCATGAATGGCAGAAAAAATGTACAAATTTCTATTATTTCCTTCAGCAGCGTCACTGATTCATGAATATGTTTGTTCTTATTATTATTCTGCTTACTGAGCGAGTTGGCGGTGCGCTTAGGGTCACGCAGCTGTGCGCTTGCATTCGGGAGATATAAGGTTCGAATCCCACTGTCAGTAGTTCTGAATATGGTTTTCCGTGGTTTCCAATTTTCACACCAAGAAAATGCTGGGGCTGTACCTTAATTAAGGCCACGGTCGCTACCTTCCCAATCGTAGCCCTTTTCTATCCCTCCATCACCGAAAACCTTCGATGTTTTAATGCGGTGTTAAGCAAGTAGCCAATTGGGAACATGCATCATTTTCAAAAATATTTTTTTTGAAAAGTACACCAATGAAATAGTACGTAAACGTATTACATTGTGGTATGTTGCCTTGTTTTCTACCATTAAAAAAATATTTAATAGTGCCTTTCCGCAAGGCGAGTGAAACGGCCTCTGACGTAAGCGGCGCGCTGTGACGTCACGATCCAGTACCGCATGGAGCTCTACCAGCCGTTGTGCATCAGCCGTTGCTAAAAGCCGATTGTTTATTATTCACGATCGCGAATAACTTCGAAATGACAGAAGAAAGGTTCGAAACAGCACAGTCAGACAATCTACCATGTGTAGATGTCATCATTCTTGAAAAATGTGACTTTTGTGGCCGCAGAAATTCGCGGATAACAAGCAAGTTTGTAAGTGGCGTCTTTTATATACGTGCAATGTACTGTAACCCATAGTATTAGGATAACAACGAACCTGGATAGATATCACATCACTTTCAACATTTCCTTCTAGACTGATTCCCCTATTAAAGAATAACATTACATTTTCGGGCTTTCAGCATTAGTAAAGTAAGAAATCGGATTTCAGCACTAACATAAACATATAGGTAGCATTATAGTACTAGTCCGCTTCTGTGATGTAGTGGTTAATGTGTGACACTCCCGGAGGCCCGGTTTCGATTCCCGGCTCTGCCATGAAAGTTGAAAACAAATAGTACGAGGACTGGAACGGGGTCTACTCAGCCTCGGGAGGTCAACTGAGTAGAAGGGTTTCGAATCCCACCTCAGCCATCCTCGAAGTGGTTTTTCGTATTTTCCTACTTTTCCTCCAGGCACCTAAGGCCACGGCCGTTTCCTTCCCTCTTCCTTGTCTATCCCTTCCGATCCTCCCATCTTCCAACAAGGTCCCTGTTGAGAATAACAGGTGAGGCCGCTGGGCGAGGTAATGGCCCTCCTCACCAGTTTCATCACCATACCCAAAGTCTCACGTTCCAGGACACTGCCCTTGAAGTGGTAGAGGTGAAATCCCTCGCTGAGTCCGAGAGAAAACCAACCCTGAAGGATACACTGATTAAGAAAGAAAGAAAGAAAGAAAGAAAGAAAGAAAGAAAGAAAGAAAGAAAGAAAGAAAGATCATAGTACTATAGGGCTATAATCTATCATTCCCCAAAAAAAATATATTTATGGTTGGGACAACTGGCCTACCCACTTCCAGGGCCCATGAAAGAGAATTAAATATCTTTGTGGAGGGAAAAAGTTAAACATGATAAAGATAAATATGACTTCATCTAGTTTTCACAAGTCGGGCTGAGTGGTTCAGACTGTTGAGGTGCTGGCCTTCTGACCCCAACTTGGCAGGTTCGATCCTGGTTCAGTCCGGTGGTAGTTGAAGGTGCTCAAATACGTCAGCCTCGTGTCGGTAGATTTACTGGCACGTAAAAGAACTCCTGCAGGACTAAATTCCTGCACATCGGCGTCTCCGAAAATCGTAGAAGTAGTTAGCGGGGCGTGAAGCCAATAACGTTAATTACATTTGGCTTTTAACAAGCTGAGCATATCAGGAAAGAAAAGTGTCCCGGTGACATTTTAGTCGCTCAATACAGGAATGTCTTTGGGTGCTGTGACTTTTACTTTTTTTTTTTTTTTTTGCTTTACGTCACACCGTCACATATAGGTCTTATGGCGACGATGGGACAGGAAAGGCCTAGGAATGGGAACAAAGCGGCCGTGGCCTTAGGTACAGCCTCAGCACTTGCCTGGTGTGAAAATGGGAAAGCACGGAAAACCATCTTCAGGGCTGCCGGCAGTGGGGTTCAAAACCCACTATCTCCCGGATGCGAGCTCACAGCTGCGCGCTCCTAACCGCACGGCCAACTCGCGCGGTATTTTTACCCTTCGGTTTATTGACTTGGCTTGTATAACCTAAAACTTAGGCTAAGTTGGATAATATTTTAAACACCTACATCACTATTTTCACCTGTGTGCTATTATGTTATTTATTTCATTAATATTATGATAATTATTATAATTGAGCATTGTTAACTTATAAGACCCCAACAGACAAGCATTGGTTTTGTGTAGAGTTATACATTTGTTAAATTCACGTTGTTTCCTTTCATGATGTACACGCCTATTCTTTGTTACATTATAGAGTATTTAGATATAGCCTAAATTTCTTTACCAATTAAGCTCTTCAATAAAGACATACATAACTGTCCCATGCCAAGATATATTGGTAGAATTAGAGCTGTCAAAATGGTCCATAACCCCTTTGATTTATTATCTTGACATGGATCACCCAAAACATAGGTTAGGTTTGGAGAATACTTTAATAATCAGCATTATTTAATGCACTGTTTTTTACTTTCATATTCCAAGATGTAATTGAAGCATTTAAATAAAGCATCATACATTAAAATTTAAAGTTTTACCACTAGAACAGCTGACATGGAAAAGTGATTTGAAAATTCAAACAAATTCATCTTACGTTAAAATCTTCAAAAAAAAAAAAAAAAAAAAAACTGTAGACTTTTCCGATATATCACCAGCATTTCTCCGGCTCGCCAAAATCCATTTCTCCCTCGTTTTAGCGTCTTTGGAACTTTTATAAACAATTTGTTTGGTACGGTATGCGATGTGCTATTGCACATCGGAACTCTACACCATTTATAAGTTTTCTGCCTCACTGTCTGCGCAGGATTCATTTTAAGTCTAAAATATACCACTCAGATTATTATCCAATGTATAGACCTCGAATTTAACCATACTAGACACTAACGTAAAGTAGAAATACGCGAAGTGTATTCTGCTTCTCACAGCACACTGTGTTACTTCGTCTGCTAATTCAGTCAACCTGTACGATGACGTCAGACCAATGAGATCGCGTGCTTGCGTGACGTGACATTTTCGTAGATTTTTATCACGTTTGGAGTTATTATTTGTACATTCTGATCACATTTTTGAATTCTGCATGAAATTTTGAATCAGATTAGCATATTTTTAATTAAAACCCCGGATCATGCATGTTCCCTATTATTCTGCTTTCGCATTAATATAAGCATTAGCCTGTATTAATTTAATGTAAATGTACAATTTCATTATATTTAATGCATTTGTATTTTCTATTAGTTGTATGCTAATACGATCTTAATTTTATATTGATATTATCAAGATACGTTACCTATTTATCAGAATTAACTCAAGTCGCTCTTCAAAACGCTGTAGAAGTTAAATATTAAAAATGTATTAACGCTGAAAAATGCTAAATTTCAGATTTCAAAACGCCACCCCTAATTGCTAACATTTATGGCACGACGGGCGGCGCTTATCAAGAAACTTCCGTGGGCCCTACAGGAGTGTTCAGCGGGTTAGTATAAGGAGCAGGTACAATACCCCACAACCCCTGACGTATAGGGGAGCGGAGATCAAGCTCATTGATGGTAGACAAAGGAAACAGTGTAGTAGAGTGGTACACTGTTCAATATACTTTGATATGGAAGTGTACACACGGTGCGTGATAGTTGACTTCGTCAATGGATTAAGACAGCCATGCATGATGTGTGAAATTTATGAAATCAGATTCTATTTTCCTTGTGATTCAGAGTCTATGTAAAACCAGAGATCTCATGGCTATGATAAACAGTCATGTAACATTGCAAGGTTACTTGCCAGTTTGTACTGTAAACCGGTGTTTGGTGTTCAGTGTGCTGTAAAATTAATTTAGAAGGACCATTCAACAATACACCATTTTCACTAATATAGACGTCTAAATAGTAGTAATTTCGTGTACCTGTTACAGGCTAGCAAAGCCATTATGTTCATCTCCCTAACGTGGCTATTAGCTGCTGTCCTCGGAGGCCCGGGTTCGATTCCCAGTACTGCCAGTATGGTAGGAGGGTTGGTATGTGGTTGGAGTGGTACATGCAGCTCACCTCCATTGCGGGTGTGCCTGAAAGGAGCTGCACCACCTCGGGATGAGGACACGAGTTTAGTCCGATTCCATGGCTAAATGGTTAGCGTGCTGGCCTTTGGTCCAGAGGGTACCAGGTTCGATTCCCGGCTATGTCGGGGATTTTAACCTTCACTGGTTAATTCCAATGGCTCGGAGGATGGGTATGTATGTCACCTTCGACATTAGAATTCATCAGAGGGAGGGCCCCATCCTCACAGACGCGCAAGTCGCCTATACGGCGTCAAATCGAATGACCTGCACCAGAGGCCACACGCCATTATTACAGCCCTTACAAGGCAAGGAAATTCACGTTCTCGTATTCCTCAAGGTGGCGCAGCTCTTTTCAGGCACACATTCAAATAAGGCTTCTACCACATGCCTACACCCCTGTCAAGCTTAATTCTACGAGAACGTCAGGAAGAAAATCCGTCCTCCGAGGACTTGCAACTATTAGTACTAACATATACGCCGCAGAGACGGACTACTCGAGGGCGAAGTGCAACTTACTTCTTAACTATTGCAAAATTTGTGAAATACTGCTTTGCTTCGGAAATAATGTTTCTTACTTGCACTCTATAGGTAAGGCACAACATTGGTATACTTCAACAAATAATTTCTAATATTGCAGCAATGTCACTGGAAAGCACCATATTTTTGGTATGTTGTATATTGTGCTATAAAAACCTGTAAACAATAAAAACCTGTAAACAATGTGTCCAAAGATCTATACCATATGAATTATGAATGCTAACAGAGAAGAAATGTTTAGCAAGAGAAATTTCACCTATCAACACTTTCCTCGCACATAATGGCAACGCCGTAGTCCGGAGTGCATTCGATTACTTCCTACACTACATTGCTCTCGAGACCCACCAGGTTGAAGGACTTAAAAGAGGAAGCGAAGAACCCAAATTACCTTAATAATAACAACAACAACAACA
The DNA here is from genome assembly GCF_040414725.1 of Anabrus simplex. Classification (NCBI taxonomy): domain Eukaryota; kingdom Metazoa; phylum Arthropoda; class Insecta; order Orthoptera; family Tettigoniidae; genus Anabrus; species Anabrus simplex. The sequence goes on along the minus strand of NC_090266.1, from coordinate 623,244,498 downwards.
ACAATAATAATAATATAATTATTATTATTATTATTATTATTATTATTATTATTATTATTATTATAGTAATAGTAATAGTAATAGTAATAATAACAATAAATCGGCCAATGGAACGTTTACAAAATGTGACCAATTCACCTAAATCCTATTTGTCAAAACAGCAGCACCTCCATTCCCAAGAATTGTTTTCCTTTTGATTTTTCTTGAAGATAATCTATGCTCACACGGCATATTTTATTTTTGTACAGTTTCTTAAATTACTCTTATGGCTCCGTGGTTGAATGGTCAGAGTAATGGAATGCATCATACGACAAACCATCACAGAAAAACGCAACAGTGAATACGTCCCTCCACATAGGGTTGACGTCAGGTAGGACATCCGACTGTAAAAGAATGGGCTGAATCCGTACAAAGTACCGATCCCTGTTAATGAGGAACGGCCAGGAAGAAGGAGAAGAAGAGGAAGAATAAGAATAATATATTTTCTTAAATAACTCTGATAGTTTGGTCGTGTTTACGAATAGTTCCCACAAGATATAATTTACTAATCGAAACATGGTATCAACAAAAAACATTGCACCAAGCATACTCATCATTAACTTGGTTATTCTGTTGGAAAATGTTGACAATTCTGAGCATTATGTATGTCTTTAATCATCGTGGCATATTCCATTTTTTGCATCCTTCGAGTAGGTTTCAGAGTCCATTCATATATACTTCAGGTGGCACGAACGAGAAAAGAAACATCCAAATGCTCTTTGATGGACATGAAATCACAAAAATCTTTCACCCATGGAAATATACAGAGATCTAAAAATTTCAGTTGGAATGGAGCAATATTTGGTAAATATGGTGGCTATGATAAGACGTGAAACTTTCTGTGGACGATGAAAGGTACACGGGACTTCGTGCTACGGTGATTGGGAACAGTAACAGCAACGCCATTCACATTTAGGTCTTAAATTACATTTTCGTTTTTCACCACTTTCTCACCCAGGCTTCGCAAGGGGTTTAAGGTTGAATGTTCTTCCTGTTACCACTGAAAATCCCATCCAAACTTACTGGAATTCGAATCCGGGATTTTCATGTTGGAAGCCGAGTAACCAATGTGTCTGTAATTACCAGCATACATTGTAACTATTTAAATAATTGTAGTTGGTCACTGAAGTTTTGGTTACCAAGCGTTTTATCTACGCGGTTCGCGTCGCGTAGCTGTGAACTTGCATTCGGGAGATGGCGGGTTCGAATTACAATGTCGATAGCGCTGAAGATGTAAAGTTATTGCAAGATGTTATATTCAAGGACCAATTATTTAGTCAATATTATACAGAATTTATGTGATTAATGGCCGTTGAGAGCCCCAGGCAAGAATAAAAGGTTATAGTAATGAGGCATTTTTTTTGAACAAAAAATCTACTTCGTGGACAAAATGACACAAATTTGTCTTATACCCCTTTAATAACAGTTGGCCGTTTACGTTGTGGCAAACATTCTATGGGTAGTATTCTGCATACCGTATATCATAGTAATCATAACAAACGTACTCAACACTTAATTTGTATAATTCGCCATATATCATTACAGAAATGTCTTCATAACTAAGAAAATGATTTAGGCAACTCAAACCGATCACACCAAAAAGAAGATATGTCCTTATTCACCTGAAGCTACGGTCTTCTGATGTACTTGAATGCTTAGAGGCTATCGTCAATTTCTAGAATGTTTAAAAATTACGGGTAAAAATTGAAGAGGCGTGTACAGCAGAAGTTCTCAAACTATTATGAGATTGTACCCCTTACTCATGGTTGACTGTTCAATGTACCCCACTAAAAATCCCTAAATGATAGGTTCAAAAATATGAGTACCTGCCTAATTATTAAGGCATTTTAATAGGTTATTAGCTATTCTTTTAAATAGACTTCGTAAATAAGACGAGATTGTGAAATGAAATATTTTTTAATAACATATCACAATAAATTTAAGAGTTTGTGTCTGTACCAAGTATAATACAATGATAGTAAAGTAACACACGATACCCCGTTTGTACGATTGTTACACAAAACGCCAGATTTTAGCCTCATTATAAAATTAATAAATAAGGATGACGCATTTTCTATCTTATAGTAATTCTGGAATTCAGACATTGCGAACCTGTCAAAATTTCAATGGGATGGGTGTGCCTGCATGGCGTGACACTTTTGTGATGTGTCGTAGTCCAGGTGAAACTTTCAAGCGAAGCGTGGCTCCATATATCCATATTTAACTTTCTTCTTATTTATTTCCAGATTTCAATATTTCTTACTTTTTTACATGAAGGCTCTTACCCCTAGGGGTACGCTTACCACAGTTTGAGAACCGCTGATGTATAAGACAATGATACAAGGAATAAAGCTGTAATAAACATAGGTCGGTAAAATAACCATTTCCAAGATGTAACGTAATCACATTATAACGCTGTTCATGATTTATGTTCCATGCACCAGGCTCCACATTAGATACCAGCAGCGTCTTGTATTCGTAACGGCATTTGAAGCAGTTGTCATGGTACGTCACAAGCTTTCTAACTAAGAGATAGCCGACATCCATCCCGTGCATGGGCGTGCCAAGATGTGGGGTACCATGACAACTACTTCAAATACAAGACTCTGTTGACATCCAATGTGGAGCCTAGTACATGAAACATAAAAGATGAACAACATTATAATGTGATTACGTCGTATGTCAAAAATGCTTCGTTTCATGATCTATGTTTATCAGGACTTTTCTCTTCGTAACTTTACCCTCTACTCACCCCTACATGTTGTGCTCATAATTTTGAAACACAATCTATACTTTGATAGAAATTGGTATGTGGAGTAAGTTGGACGATTTCTTGTGGTGACCAAAATATAACTATAATACCTTGCAGTGAAGAGACATGACTGTTTAATCATGGGTCAACAATATCTACAGAAGTTCAACTGAAATATAGTCTAGTCTTCGTCATCCGCATATGTCGAAGATATATATCATGTGAATGTCTGATGCAGGATTGGAAAGGAGAGAATATCTAAACTCCGTTCTCGGACATTCTGAAGTGGAAGTGAGTAAACAAGCCTTCTACAGCAGCAGCAGCAGCAGCATAACTGGCCGGTTCTATGAGCAATCAGTGCGAAATGAATAGAGTGGGAAAGGGAGCATCACGTTTTCGCAGACTGGCTGGAAGAGAGTAAATGGAACGTGTGTCCTCTACTGAATGACGTCATGTGTGACCTTACTTCACAGATTCCGTGAACAGATATGGCGAATAAATTTGATTTTGATTCAATGTATCAACTTTTAAAAGAGACACAGACACTATACATTCACATTTTAGGATTTAGGTATGATGAAGGCAACATGATACTGGTACATCAAAAGTTTGCTTAATATACAACGTCCTCACGGAATAAGTCCCGCGGCAAGATCTTACAGGACGAGAGAAAAGTGTGATGATATAAGAAATACTTGTTCTTTATTTCAGCGCTAATTTTAGCCTGGTCCTTAAACTACAGACGTAACATCAAGAGCGCTGTCATTTCACTGCAAAGTATCTTTAAAAAATTCGATACAGGTCATACACGCTTAAAATTCTGTAAACTATGTCTAAACATTGAACTTATAGCAAATGCTCAAACATTAAAATAAACCAAAAAACGGCAATTTCTTATTTAACGGTATCTTTTCCAGGTGGTTGTCACATACATTCTTTCTTAAACATTGAAATTGAGCATACTTTCATCAAGATTCCTTTAAGAATATTTGTTTCTGAATGAATGCTAGTGAAGTATGTAAAGAAAAGCAGCCACGCTGACAACAACCATGATAGCATGAAATTTTAACAATCTTCTTCCTTTATGCTTTATATACAGTACTCTTATACACCAGATTACCCCACATGAATTGATAATTCTACAACCATTCCACAGGTACTAATTTCGTTGCTACTTTAAGTGGAATATGATTGACATCTTGCCTGTTTTGCAAAACACAGTGTGTCGTAGGGTCACATAAATTAATCTGTGGAAGTGATTCGAATCTATCTGGTTAATTGACCATGTTGAACAAACCACACAGTTATTTCTATGACTATTACGATTATTTCTTCACAAAGGGAACCATGAGCCAGTTAGAAACACGTAAGCTCTCTTTCTCAAGAAAGTCTACAAATGTTATTGACTGTATGTGGGAACAATAAAAAAAGTTAACTTCATCTGAATTTCAGGTTGTTCTACGATACAGCCAGCGAGATTTTGGCATAGAGAAATACCAGTTATACGAGATGCCTGGAGTTGGTCCGTCATATGATATATCCAAACCCAGCATCCGTCCTCAGCATTAAGTTATTGTCGCTGCGCATCGCAACAACCAGGTTAGCACAGTATATGTGTGTATTTGTTAACGAAGAATATATTGTCAATGAAGCAGACAATAATGGCGATGACAGATTTGTACCTGGGAAGGCTGACGCTACTGCCGGGCACCTCGAGACCACCTCCACCGCCAGTGCTGGTCGAGCCGCCACCACCTCCTCCACTCTCCTGTTCCTCCTGCTGCTCCTCCTCACTTTCCTCCTCGGATGAGCTGGGGTCGATCATAATGAGGTTCCTGTAATAAGGAAAGAAACCAGTTTCAACAGAGTATGTCTTCACTCCTTTAACTGTCATAGTAACCCCTAGGTGTCACAAAAGAGATGGTACCATTGAGGACAAAGATAACATTTCGATAGGTGAATGGATTCACTCCCGTAGTCAAATTTTATTCCCGATTCCCTCAAGGACAAAAGTTGCAAATAACCCAATTCCTTCTTCACCAGAAAGGATTAGGAAGATTCAAACCCACTGATACCTCCGACAAAAGTCCTTCTTTCTTTCTTTCTTTCTTCCTTTCTTTCTTTCTTTCTTTCTTTGTGACCGTTGCATGAAAATGCATTAGTCGATAATAAGGACATAAATAGATTTGGTTTTGTGTTGGTTGCAATGAATGAGTTTTAGTTGCCTTACTCTTTACATCTCAATATTTTTGCGTTTTTTAAAAATAGTTTTACATAAAGCATAGGCAGGCATCAAAATAAAGATAAATTCCACCATTATGCTATGGGCTTTAAGTCGCACCGACACAGATAGGTCTTATGGCGACGATGGGATAGGAAAGGCCTGGGAGTTGGAAGGAAGCGGACGTGGCCTTAATTAAGGAACAGGCCCAGCATTTGCCTAGTGTGAAAATGGGAAACCACGGAAAACCATTTTCAGGGCTGCCGATAGTGGGATTCGAACCTACTATCTCCCGGATGAAAGCTCACAGCCGCGCGCCTCTACGCGCACGGCCAACTCACCCGGTCCACCATTATGAACCCCGTTCCAGTTATAAAAGCTTCCAAACAATAAGTCAGTTAGTTAAATAATATAATTAAAGAATGAGATAACGGATAGACGACTATTTCCGTGCCATGTCCTTCCATGCCATTTTCAAAGTTTTTGTTTGGAAGAAACAATAAATATATACTGGTATACTATTTTTTACAACTTGCTTTACGTCGCACCGACACAGATAGGTCTTATGGCGACGATGGGATACGAAAGGGCTAGGAGTGGAAAGGAAGTGGCCGTGACCTAAATTAAGGTACAGCCTCAGCATTTGCCTGGTGTGAAAATGGGAAACCACGGAAAGCCATCTTCAAAGTTGCCGACAGTGGGGTTCGAACCCACTATCTCCCGAATACAAGATCACAACTGCGCGCCCCTAACCACACGGCCAAATCGCTCCGTAAATAAATTTTAAGAACATTTATACAAACTAAGACAGATGTTCTCATAAACTAATATGACTTGCAAGTAAAATACAATCCTAGCCAAAAAATATATTTTTTAAACACGCCAAGGGTAATACTGCGTAATCTTGACATTCCGAAATCCGTGAAAAATGTGACGAAATATTCTGTTCTTGGTTAAGGAATGTTTGCTCTGGAGGAAATCAGACTACATTAAAAGATAAATAGCCTAGAATTGGAAGGTAAATGGGCTGAATTCTTTCTGGGGGAATTTTTTGGAGGGAATCGGCGTTGCAGGCTTCGATTTCTTCCCATCGTGTAAATATGACTCTGGCAGACATAAACTACACATATGGGATCTTCTTTTGAAAGTTAGGCACTCACCCTGCTACACATAATATGAAGAATGGGGAAGATGGGATTGAGTAATTAACGTTGGTCTTTTCCATATCTGTGTCTCAGATACAGAAGGGCGGATGCCTACCTTTCTACTTTTTACAGGAGAGCAAATAAACTGAACTTAACGAGACTACTGTTCAGATTCCTGAAAATGTAAGACAACTAATTTGGTCTTTATCTGCAATATCGTAGTGCCAAAACGTTTTATTTACAGGAACCAACTCCACACTTCGAAGAATAATCAATAGTGGAACTTCCGGCTTTCTGTTTCTTAGTTAGCTCAAGAGCACATAAAATAATTTTATTATAGCCATGAATATTACAAGGAAAACAAAATTAACCTCTTCATTACTGTTTCTTCCAGTCTAGTAGTATATAACAGCCATTAAAACCCTTACGGTACGTTGAATGAAATAATCCTAATAATTTCAAATAGGAAAGTGTGTGTGTCCAAGAATAGTAAATAACATTAGAGGATGAAACCTTTCATTCTGTTACGATTTAGCTCCGAGAAGACGGCTGCCGTTTTAGATATAGTGACACTTAAGGCAATGATTTGTTACGCTGTGATGACAGACATCATATGGTGGTAAGAAAACATTAACTTGACTAGAAATGAAGGTACAACTTTCAATGTGTATTCGCTTGTTCTAGTTATTGGAGAAAAATATATGTTTGCATTCATAATATAAAAAGTCTTGAACGCAAGACAGATAATAGAAGTTTGGTGACACGTACTAATATATATTAATTGAAGAAAATGAGGGTCTAAAAGTAATTTTGGTCCACTATTAGGCCAAAAGTGAGAAAGATAAGAGATATAAACCGCATACTGAGAATTAAATGTTGGAAATTTCGTTAATTGCCCCAAAATTTAATAATTTATCTGTGATTGTCCAAATTGTTATCGTTGTTCTTTTTAAGCATCAGGAACCAAAGTATAAAACTCTCTCATGGCTATTTGTGTGCGGCCAGACAACATTAGGATGGCCATGTCGGAGTAAAGCAGCTAGAGTTTGTGGACATGTGAAAAGACAGGTCTATGTAGTCTTCTTTTGATGTCATGAAAGGACTTCAACTTTTGTTGGATGAGTGGAATTTACACTGACTGACAGAGCAAATGCAACACCAAGAAGGAGTGGTTCGAAAGGGATGAAAGTTGGAGAAAAAACAGAGACGGCACGGACGAATAATTGATGTTTATTTCAAACCGATATGCAGGTTACACAATGCGCACGGCATCGACTCAGTAGGATGTAGGACCACCGCGAGCGGCGATGCACGCAGAAACACGTCGAGGTACAGAGTCAATAAGAGTGCGGATGGTGTCCTGAGGGATGGTTCTCCATTCTCTGTCAACCATTTGCCACAGTTGGTCGTCCGTACGAGGCTGGGGCAGAGTTTGCAAACGGCCTCCAATGAGATCCCACACGTTTTCGATTGGTGAGAGATCCGGAGAGTACGCTGGCCACGGAAGCATCTGTACACCTCGTAGAGCCTGTTGGGAGATGCGAGCAGTGTGTGGGCGGGAATTATCCTGCTGAAACAGAGCATTGGGCAGCCCCTGAAGGTACGGGAGTGCCACCGGCCGCAGCACATGCTGCACGTAGCGGTGGGCATTTAACGTGCCTTGAATACGCACTAGAGGTGACGTGGAATCATACGCAATAGCGCCCCAAACCATGATGCCGCGTTGTCTAGCGGTAGGGCGCTCCACAGTTACTGCCGGATTTGACCTTTCTCCACGCCGACGCCACACTCGTCTGCGGTGACTATCACTGACAGAACAGAAGCGTGACTCATCGGAGAACACGACGTTCCGCCATTCCCTCATCCAAGTCGCTCTAGCCCGGCACCATGCCAGGCGTGCACGTCTATGCTGTGGAGTCAATGGTAGTCTTCTGAGCGGACGCCGGGAGTGCAGGCCTCCTTCAACCAATCGACGAGAAATTGTTCTGGTCGATATTGGAACAGCCAGGGTGTCTTGCACATGCTGAAGAATGGCGGTTGACGTGGCGTGCGGGGCTGCCACCGCTTGGCGGCGGATGCGCCGATCCTCGCGTGCTGACGTCACTCGGGCTGCGCCTGGACCCCTCGCACGTGCCACATGTCCCTTCGCCAACCATCTTCGCCACAGGCGCTGCACCGTGGACACATCCCTATGGGTATCGGCTGCGATTTGACGAAGCGACCAACCTGCCCTTCTCAGCCCGATCACCATACCCCTCGTAAAGTCGTCTGTCTGCTGGAAATGCCTCCGTTGAAGGCGGCCTGGCATTCTTAGCTATACACGTGTCCTGTGGCACACGACAACACGTTCTACAATGACTGTCGGCTGAGAAATCACGGTACGAAGTGGGCCATTCGCCAACGCCGTGTCCCATTTATCGTTCGCTACGTGCGCAGCACAGCGGCGCATTTCACATCATGAGCATACCTCAGTGACGTCAGTCTACCCTGCAATTGGCATAAAGTTCTGACCACTCCTTCTTGGTGTTGCATTTGCTCTGTCAGTCAGTGTATATAACTTTTATTTTGCTTGTAGTGTTCAGTATTATTAGAATATAGTTTCTTTGTGCTACTTTAGATTATTTAAAATGATGGAAATTCCATTTGGGAAAGGACATTTTATGAACCGCTTACTCGAATTTATGTCTGCATTTGGTTTATACTGATGTCAGGTCAGTTATAATTTCATTAGTAGTTGATATTGATATGTGAGTGTCCAGTGACGTTTTGCGGACCACGTCAATCTATGAATACTGGCATTTAATTCATCTAATTGGATTTATGAGGAAATATTGATAGTATATTAATGTCTTCAGAATGCCTTTAGAAACACTGTATTCTTATGTTAATAAGAGAAGTAAACGTGATTTCTAATTTAGTTTAGGGTGATAAATATGACGACAGTTGGATTATTAGGTTGATAATTAAAAGTTTGCAGAATTAATATAAACGTCGTGATATAATACTGAAACCGTACTGTGTCCTGCACAGCTCATTGGACAGCATTTGTGTCTTTCCATACTATTAAAATCACTTCAGAAATCGCGTTATTTGTAACATGTAGGGAAAAGGGAACATCCTCGGGACTCGAACGGCGTGTGGTAAGAACTGGACCCACGAATGATAGCCCGGCAAACAATGGAAAGGTGTGGCTGAGGCCAAGCCCGCGAGAAAAAGCAGTCTGAAGTGTGAGACAGAGTTGGATATAAGACGCGACGCAACGATAGTCTAATACGCCCAGAGGTGCGGCCTATTTTACAGGGTCCCCCACTAACAGAAGAAACTTCCTGTTTTTTCTGCACGTTTTACGGGTGCCAACGTCGAATTTTGGCGCGGAAAATTATGTGATATTTTGATCCAGACATAGGAAAAATATGTGAGGCACACCAAGGAATAGAGCTGAATTTTCTGTGTATTCCAGACTGAAAATATGGAATACTATATTAATGGGGCGAATTGAAGTCATCAGATGTCCAGCTGTAATGTATTGCTCACGTGTATGAATATAGAGCGGTTCCCAGGCCAAGAATTGCACCCAAAGTTAGCTCATCCCACGAACGGTTGCAAGTGAGCTAATTAATGGCGGGAGCTTGATTACTTGAAAACTGCCGACCGGATTGCGATCACACTTGGCTCGAGTAAAAGAGGGAATCGAGGTCGTCTACAATACGCACCCTTTCAATATCTTGAACTCCAGTGATTAACGGGCCCGATTTCCTTAATGAAGCGTGGAAAAGCTTCCAACCCCAAGGACCGGCTAGTTGACAACATAAGGCAGACCCTGGCCCTCGCTAATAACAGTTTATTGACCACTTACAAAGACGAAGTTATTGTGCCCGTCGCGACCGTAAATTTTATAATTTTGTGAACTGTATGTTAGGAACTCGAACAATAGCCAATCGAGCTTAGGCAAGTGTCTCAATGCTGTGCATAAATTAAGTAGGCCGCTAGAAAAATTTGTATAAATGAATAGCGGGTGTCGGCTATGATCATCGCCGGCGTAAGTTAGTACGCGCTATCAGTAAATTAGTAGTATCTAATTCGGAGCAGGCGGTAGAATAGCGTCGACAGGGACAATCCGCTATTCCGAGCCCGGGTTCGTCAAACCTTATGAGTCACCCGACTCACTCTGTTAGAGTGACCTGCCTACATAAGAGAAAATCTTGTGTAAATTCTGTGTGTGTGTCGTAGACAAAGGGAAAGTGTGACGAGTTCTGGAGCTTATACCAAGTGGATTACTTCAAGATTTGTAGCAGATGAAGAGCCAATCAGGATGATTGACTGTTGCAGACCAGGTTCGAAGGCTGATACTCTCGTCTACAGCGCCGAGAAGATGGACGAGTAGGACTACCGTGGGTTTCCCGTGGAAGGAAAAACGACCACCATACATATGAGTTGATGTCATTTAATTTCCTAGCACAATAAAGCATAACCGGAGCAATAGAATGTAGGATTTTCTTTTGTTAATACATAAATATTCAAATAAAGCATGGCCTAATATGGGATTTGATTTTTCTTTTGTCATGTTAAGTAAAATTAAGAGAGCTAACTCTCCGGACAAACCATTTCCTTCTTTTTGATGAGTCTTTCGTGAGGAGAAGTTTGTTCTCACTAATTAATAATATCCTAGCAAGTATTAGAAACAAGGACAAAAGAGTATTTTGAGTTCCCCTGAAATGGGTTGGAAACAATAGTGAGTGTTGAATGAGAGATATCTTGGCCAAGAAGTTGCTATTAATGTTCAATATGGTTGTCGTAGGAGCCGATCAGCTCACGGGCCATTTAGACAACGCATGCTTAGCTGATACCTACTATTAAGGCATGGACATCAAGAGAGAAGAGTCCTGACTGAGAGAGATACAAAATTGTGTAATTTAGGTAAATTACGTTAAGGACAATATGCAAATTTCTATTGATTGTTGATTATTTTACCAGAATCTGTCTGGAGTGTTGCTTAGTGCGAACCAGTGTGAAGTGCGGTGGTGCCGGATGCTTGAAAGAGTGGTCCGAATTTTTACGGTGAGCGAAGAGAAATATGAAGGATTGAGAAAGGAATAATGATAGCCCTATGCCTAAGGAATTAGGATACGTGGTATGAGAAGTAATGAGAGGGCCGAACGCCCAAAATAGTTTACGATGAAATGTGAAATGAGGAATTCGAATGTTATATTGCCCCAAGTTAATCGACATGAAGGATGAGAGAATAGAGAATAAATGAATAATATTTCTTGGGAAGTCTGCGGAAATATTAAATAAATGGAATAAGCGAACGAATTGGGGAATAATAAGTGTATCCTTGGAAGTGAAATAGCGGCTGTAATTAGAAGGTTCCTTGGATCACGAATGGACAGCGATGAGCGACCATTCTCTCGGCGTGACAAAGGAACATGTTTTTTTTTGTTCCGGTCCCCCCCCCCCTCGCGGAAATTGCTTTGTATGGAAGTTAAAAGTTATGGACCTTTGGATTTCACACTGAGTCTGTGTTTCAATGGTTCGGTTTAAGAACACTTGTGTTAAGTGGTAATATCACGATAATGTAGATGGTTGTTAATAGATAATTATACTCGTATATCCCCCCAATATCCCGTAGTAGGAGGCCACGGATATCTAGAGATTTTCAGATATGTATGTGAAGGAGCCCTGTTCGAACCCAGGTCAGAATGAGCCGGCCTGCGCAAGCTTCCCTTGAACTTTCGCCGGGGGCAGAAGAAGGTGATATCCATGTTTTGATGATGATGATGATGCTTGTTGTTTAAAGGGGCCTAACATCTAGGTCATCTGCCCCTATCCATGTTTTTCGTACAGGAAAGGCCCCATTTATACATAAAGTGTACATATGAATGTGTTCAGTGTATATTGTGTATTACCGAGCTCGATAGCTGCAGTCGCTTAAGTGCGGCCAGTATCCAGTAAGCGGGAGATAGTGGGTTCGAGCCCCACTGTCGGCAGCCCTGAAGATGGTTTTGCGTGGTTTCCCATTTTCACACCAGGCAAATGCCGGGGCTGTACCTTACTTAAGGCCACGGGCGCTTCCTTCCACTTCCTAGGCCTTTCCTATCCCATCGTCGCCATAAGACCTATCTGTGTCGGTGCGACGTAAAGCAAATAGCAAAAAATATATATTGTGTATTTATTTTTGAGTTCAAACAGAACCGATGTTCATCGTTGTCTGTCTTGGTGTCAGGCCACGGATAGTCCGGGGAGTTTTGCTCAGTGTTGTGTGTTTTTTTCTTTATGTAAGTATTTTTCTCATGTATTAACTATGTAGCGTAGGGACCGGTTAAATGCGTGCTAAGAATAGAATGTAATATGTAGGGGACATCTTCTCAAATTACGCGGTGGTGATCGACAGAAACAATTAAATTAACGATGGAAAGATACATGATGTTAATCGCCAGACATCGCTTATACCTCATTGCTAAATGAAGCTTGTGTTGAGTGAGGTCAATAAACGCCCTTCAGGGGAGTCAATGCAATTTGCTTGTTTCTTTTCTTCTTTCCCCCGTGTGCGGAGAGTTTGTTGTAATAGTGTTGTTTTCTTCTTAAGTCACAATTCAGAATAAATTAGTATTCGTGACCCCACTTCGTGATTCTTGTCATTTCTAGCAGTGCTAAGCAGTATCCAGAAGATAGTTGAACCCAGAAATAATACCTTCACATTAGATAAGACTCATATTAAGTATTTTTCTTAGTTCTTGTTCTTCTTTCGAACGTAACCACTCCCCCCTCCCCAAGTACTCGAGTTGCCGAGGCTAACGCAGAAAGTAGGAGGGGGGCGGTTCGAAGCCTGTGTTGGCAATTCGGGCCGCTCTTCAATATAGTCTCGTCCGTGGTTGTTTACCAGGTTACGCTGATGCATTATTATGCTTGGGTCTCCCATCCGAAGCCCGGTAGGGTTCATATAATATATTGAATGTCTTCGTAATGATTTAATGAGATGAGTATTATGATGATAATGCAAAACTGAACGAGGTCTTCGTAATGTTACGTGAGTAGTTAAATAAAGGAAGATTGGTGTTCAGTATTATAATCATGCTGCGAATTGTACAAAATGTTTTATCATAAACTTTCACGCAAATAAATATGCGTACAGGGCATTCTTTGGCTTTTATACATGAACTCAATCCTGATGTTTTCTATATCAGAATAGAGGTTAAGATGTCGGTGATAATAATGAATGGGCAGACGTTTTGTTAGTCATGTTTATATTAAATTTTAACAAACGACGTCTTTGAATGATATTACATCTGATCATAAAGTTATTATAGAGTAATGTATATTAAATTTACACCCTTGTTGACAATATTAGGCCAAAATTTAGAATTGTAAGATATAAATTAAATTATTTTGACATTTAATTTAGTTGAACTTCTCATTTCGGTTACCAGCTGATCATTTCCAGCAGTGAGTTGTGATAGATATGGTAGAAAAATGTTATTGCTGTTGTTGGTTCAATTCATATACTCGTATATATGATGCTAATGTGATTTTATTATTGTTGTTGTTGTTGTTGTTGATCTCTCAGTTCATCATCATCGTTATATATTATGTGGATATTCACCAGGAATCAAGAAGGTGATATCTGAGTCTGAAAATGATTTATGCATTCCAACAGAAGTCACTTTCCTCCAATGGATGAATGATAGTCATTCTTTCGTGAATATGATTTAGAATGAATGCCAATTAACAAGTAATTTTGGAATTTACGCATAATCATTAAATAGAGTTTTAAAATCCGTGCGCATATCCGACAACTGATAAGAATTACCATAGCCCTGAGATGAGTCTTGTTCAACTTACGTTCTAGACTAGCCTGGATATGCATCCAACGGGCTACATGGTCTAGATTATCTCAGTCTACGGAAGTGTGTTTAGATTTCTGTGAAAATTGTGAAAGTTGATTTGACAGGGAGATACATTTTACCTCGTATTCCTGCTTAAGTTAATGGATATTAATGTTTCTTCATCGAATTATGTCTTGTAGAAGAGTTTTCCTGGACTGTTCTTCCTAAGTTGCGTCCATGCATGAATTCGTCTCCTTCATTTTTCTAATTCCCTTTAATGGAGAAACATTCCGTTGTATAAGTGAAGCAAAATCCTCGAGCTCCATCTCTATCACTTCTATAGATACATTTCTAGAGCCAAAAGTTCGAATAAACCGCACCGAATCTCTTGGTTGAGCGATTTCAAAATGTTTCAGACTAAAACTTATCTTTTTAGTAATCGCATGCCTCCATGAGCATGTGTCCTTTAAGTAGCTACTTGTGGTGGTTTGAAGTTATTTCTCCGTGTGGTTATAGCTAGCCTAGTGCAGCCCTTATAAGGCAGACCCTCCGACAATGGTAAGCAACATCTCTCATGTGTAGAAAACTGCGTGTTATTGTCGTGAAAGATAGTATCGTGTGTGGTGTGTGAGTTGCAGCAATGCTGGCGGCAGCAATAACACCCAGTCCTCAAACCAAGGGAATTAACCATTTAAGATTGAAATCGTCGATCGGGACGGGAATTGAACCCACGGTACTCTGAACCAAAGGCCACTACGCTGACCATTCAACTAGGAAACCAGACACTGTCTGAAGTGACTACGGCAATTAAGAGCCACAATCATGAGCGCCGTCCTCCCATGGCAACATTCATTATTTCCTAGGTAACCTTATCCTCCTACGTTATCCTTGTATGACCCCACCACCCAAGCCGGTTCATACGCACAGCTTCATCAATCGAGTTCATTCTTAACTTAACTCCTATCATCTCATTGCGAGTACCCTCCTTCCTTTGTTCCCACCTGTTTGTGCTAAGAATTATTTCATGGATGTTCCTTCACACTTATGAATAAGATATCCTGAGTCCATCCAGCTTTCAATCACGTATAGCAGAGTCGGTATGAAAACAGATCGATGTAAGGATAATTTTCTCCGAGAAGTCATACCGTTGATCGCAACTGCGAGCTCAGTGCATCAGTTTTTTTGACCATTGGTTCTATTTCTCATTACATCTTTAAGAAAACTACCGAAAATAATCTCCATTGGGGATAACTACCGCTCTTAAAAGTTATTATTCGATACAGTGTTCTAATCCGTCACAAAGACGTTCAATTTCTCCAATCAGGGATTGGATTCACATATAGTACTCCTGGAGGTTATACTGTTGTAAGGAAATCTACGAAAACCAATAATGACGTTATAATGAGGGATACTAGGCAAGATAAAGAGTGAGGTAGTTTGCCATGCACCGGGCGAGTTGGCCGTACGGTTAGGAGCGCGCGGCTATGAGCTTACATCCGAGAGATAGAGGGTTCGATTCTCACTGTCGGCAGATCCGAAGATGGTTTTCCGTGGTTTCCCATTTTCACACCAGGAAAATGATGGGGCTGTACCTTAATTCAGGCCACGGCCGCTTCCTTCCCACTTCTAGACCTTTCCTATCCTATCGTCGCCATAAGATCTGTCTGTGTCGGTGCGACGTAAAGCAAATTCTAAAAAAAGATAAAGTTTGCCATGCTTTCCTCAATGACCCAAAAAAAAGCTATTCCTGCACAAATAACCCTACGAGGAGCACCTTTCACAGCATCCAAATACACTAAACGTGCTCTAACTCATTACAACCCATACTTCAGCACCTATCGAGTACTCTCCAGCACCGAGCTCGATAGCTGCAGTCGCTTAAGTGCGGCCAGTATTCAGTATTCGGGAGATAGTGGGTTCGAACCGCACTGTCGGCAGCCCTGAAGATGGTTTTCCGTGGTTTCCCATTTTCACACCAGGCAAATGCTGGGGCTGTACCTTAATTAAGGCCACGGCCGCTTCCTTCCCACTCCTAGCCCCTCCCTGTCCCATCGTCGCCATAAGACCTATCTGTGTCGGTGCGACGTAAAGCAACTAGAAAAAAATAGTACTCTCCAGCCATTGTTACCACCTCGGTGTACCAACCGTTATTGTTACTGCTTTCTTGCCTGTTAATTCCATATTTTAATAAGTATATAAAAACGTGCAAATACTTTGTTCATGATTCTACAGGCGCGGTGGACAAATGAAGGCTCGGAAAGAAGGCGAAGTAGGAATGACGCATGCGTGCCATGCAACAAGGATGGTGCATTAGAGAGAACGCGACAAGATTGTACTGCAGGGAAAGTTTCGAAACTTAAGTGTGTCAACGACTACTACCAACTTTGTTGTACGTTTGTGGCTTTTATCACGTGAACCGTATCAGATATGATGTGTAATGTACATGTGTTTGAGAAAAAGTATTACAAATCCTGGGATCAGAACACAGTTTAATGAACACCGTAACGTAAATGAATTCTCGACCTTTTCAGAAATATATAAAGTATACCTTGAATCCACATTTAGTGCCTTATTATACGGAGTCTCTCATGGTGGGATGAAAAATATGCTACCTCTCATGGTGATTTATGTTAATGTATAACATTTAACACACTATCGTGAGAGGGGCCGATGATCTAGATGTTAGGCCCCTTTAAACAACAAGCACCATTTTCATGACATAACTGCTATCAACTGTAAATAACCACAAGATGTTCAAGAGAAAGATTTTTCCGCTTTTCTGAAATGACCAAACCAGCTCTGTTGAAGAGCCGCTCGCTTGGTGCGGTTGTAGCAGCTATACATTAAATCTTCCTAGGTACTCTACAAAACTCATGGTACTTTTTTGCTCTAGAGTTCCACCACGTCAGTAGACTGTAATCTTCATCGTCATCGTCAAAGATGCATTATCAACGTAGCGTTGAATTGCGTCCTTATTATCCCCGGCAATATATGGTTGCCTGTATTTAAGTAGCTGCTTTTTACTTGGAAGACACGAGGTGAGTACTTCGGGTTGATTTGAATTGGGGGCCACGGCCGAATCAATAGATACATAAAATTACAATTTGCTTTAGGTCGCACAGACACAGATAGGTCTTATGGCGACTATGAGATAGGAAAGGCCTTGGAGTAGGGAGGAAGCGGCCGTGGCCTTAATTCATGTACAGCCCCAGTATTTGCCTGGTGTGAAAATGGCAAACCACGGAAAACCATCTTCCGGCCTGCCGACAGTAGGATTCGAACGAACTATCTCCTGGACGCAAGCTCACAACCGCGCGGCCCTAACCGCACGGCCAACTCACCAGGTAGATACATAAAATACATAGTTAGAGCATAATATCCTATGCGTAAGAATGAGGATGAGAGATTGGTGTCATTTTACGACCACATTATCTGTGTCCTGTTCCTATTACATCGAGCGTCTGATTCCCCGGCTGAATGGTCACCGTATTGATTTTCGGTTCAGAGGGCCCCAGGTTCGATTCCCGGAGAGGCCGGAGATTTTGACGGTAAATTGTCAATTCCATTGGCCCGGAGACTGGGTGTTTGTACTGCCCTCAACATCTCTGGAACTCACACACCGCACACAACACTGTCCTTCACTACAACAACACGCAGCATCCTATACACGACAGATGCCGCCCATCCTCTTCGGAGGGTCTGCCTTGCAAGGGCTGCACCAGGCTAGAAATACCCACACGAAATTATTATATTATACCGAGCAGCTACCAGCTTCACACGCAGCACGTGAATAACAGTCCGAGACTAATGTCAGGCTCAAGTTTACGTCCATGCTCGATACTTGGCTGGCAGGGGCCATGCGAACACTAATAAAACGAGCGAGCCTAGAGATATTTTACATTGTTCCATGTGTAAATGCAACTGAGGCTTCGGTGGAAGCTATGTTTTGCTATGGCCTGTGCGGAGTGTCAGGTTCAATATATTCTGCTTTTATCAAAAACTAGCCGTAGTGCCCGTTGTTGAGGGTACAGTCACTTAGCGGGGGACTGATTACATCTTTGTCGACCCCTCAAGTTGTTCTTGAGATTCCGGGGCATGTAGGTGAGAATGTCTCTCCCTGTCGGTGGCTGTTATTTACTTCCTTTCTCTCTCTGGTCCTCCGCAGTTTAATAGTGGAGAGTGTTGATGGAATGGAAGATGACAGGTAAAACCGGAACACTGGGAGAAAAACCTGTCCCGCCTCCGCTTTCTCCATCACAAATCTCACAAGGAGTGATCAGGATTTGAACCACGGAGCCCAGCGGTGAGAGACCGGCACACAGCTAGCTTACACTCATAGGATCTATAAACACCAAGTATCAGGTTAATATTCAAAAAGTACAAACCGATGTAGGACCTACAAAGCTTTCAAAATGTTGCCAGATAGATTTACTTATCGGTTCTTGGACTTTGAAATGACTCTGAAATGACCGCCACTGACATCTCCCTTACTCTTCACTGTATCGTAAAAATATATTAAACACAATGTTTGTAAATATTATTGAGCTTCGAATGTCCTAAAACTGGATAAGTACACTACAGTGTTCTACTTCGCGTGAACATGGGAAAATAAGGAGACTAGGGAGGCCATTTCCAAATCACCAAGAAGGGAGGACACCAAACTGAATTAATTATTATTAGGATCTTGAAAATCAATTTCGACGTTGTCTTTTTATACTTTACTCTTTCCTCCAAAGAAATTAACATAGCACAATTTCAAAACGATATTGAATACTGAGATTCGAAAGGTACACAGGGAAAATTTAATAACCACATTGAAAAACAAACTGCACACAATGTTCAGTTACTCCCTACTACTATTTATATTTCATACTTTTGTTGTAATTTTCTGTCTTCCTTGCCGCCTCCAAAGATTTAATTCATGACCAGGAAATCTTTGTACGTAGACTTACACTCCTCCGATCCTGTCTTGAAAGTCGAACATGTCCCGGTCACGAAAACTTCAACAAGCACGAAAACATCCTGGTTTAACTTTAACAAATATCGTCAGACATGTTAGATTATATAAGTTATTCGAAAAGTTACCTACAGCCGTGAATTGAACCTCCTTCTGCAAGAGGTCACAGGGATATTAAACCACGAAAGATTTAAACGAGCGTGCTCAAAATATCTCCATGCGATGAGCCCGTAGATCGACACAAGGTATTATTATTAGTATTATTATTATTATTATTTCTGTTATTATTAAACAGGCCTTGTACTCAGTTGTGCCTTACCACGAGTCTTATTTAGTAATAATTTTCCTATCCGCAATTATAACACGAGTGCTAAATCTCTCCTTAATGTGAAAAATTCGCATACTTAACAATACATTATAAATAATAGTACTGTTATCTAGTTTACTCTTATGATGATGATGATGATTATGATATTATTACTAGCAATTACCTGCGGCTTCGCTCGCGTGGATTTCGTAATTTGATCAAAGTAATCCTTCCTCGGCATTGAACTAAGACATTATCTGAAAATTCCTATTAAATTTCTTTACTTCCTTTCACACAAACAAACAGTACCCGTTTCTTTAAAAGAGCTTCCAAATACCAATTATCACGACTGTAACATCTTCAGTTTTTGAGATATACGTATCCTCGTAAAAGGAATTCATCTCCGTTTTCATCCCCCCGCCTTCCACGTTTTTTTCCCCACCAAATGCGTGTTTCTTTATTTTTTAAACGTGTTAAGTTTTTGAGATATACTGTAGATACTCTAATTTTAAAAATTCACCCCGTTTTTCAGTTCTCCTTAAGTGAATTTTCCTAAACAATATTTATGATTCTTTACATTTACAGGAAGTTCCAAATACAAGTTTTCAAATCTGTAATATGTTACGTGTCTGAGATATATTGTAGATACAGTCTTTTAAAAATTCATCCCGTTTGTCACTCCTGTTCACCCCCTATTCATCGGATTACCCAAAAATACAAAAATACGTGTTTCTTTATTTTCAAAGGAGAGTCAAAATTTCAAATTTCATGTCTGTAACATCTTCAGTTTTTGAGATATAAGTATCCTCGTAAAAGGTGTTGAACCCCTTTTCCTCGTTTTTTCACCCCCTTTAATGGGATTTTCCGGGAAAAAATACGTGTTTCTTTATTTTTAAAGGAAATTCCAAATACCAATTTTTACGTCTGTAAACTTGTAAGTATTTGAGATATAGATATCCTCATTGTTAAAATTCACTCCTCTTTTCACCCCTTAGTGACGGAATATCCTAAGATCCTCCCTTAGCGAGCACCTACATGTTATTATGAACGTGGAAGGATCATGTTGAATCTATCTGTGACAAACTGATCCCAGCTATTGGCATTTTAAATAGACTGAAATACAAAGTTTCTCATGATTTATTGAAAATTTTTTCCAAGCGCTAATTGAGAGCCATATTACTTATATGATCCATGTATGGGCATGTTGTACTAAGGAATTATTCGCTAGAGTTGTTATGCTGCATAAAAGAGCATTGAAAATACTTTTGAAATTGCCTCTGTTAACTCCTACTGAACAATTGTACAGACTGTGTAATGTTCTCTCACTTGATAGCCTACGACAGAAATCTTCATTGGTTATGATATATAAAATTATTCGTAATTTGGCACACTCAAATACATCATGTAAAACAAATTCAGTAATTCACAATTATAATACAAGAAATTCTAATAATATCCACTGCACTGTCATCCATTCAAATAAATATGGAATTAATTCCATATGGTATTGTTCTGTTAGTCTCTACAATAAACTACCGGAAGATATAAAGAACGCCTCTTCAATAAAAATGTTCAAAAAGAAGCTAAATAATTATTTTAAGTAGAAAAAAATGTAAATTTAACGAATTTTGAAACTGACTTTTACATTTTCTTTCTTGTATATTTAGTAGTTGGTGTGACTGCTTGTTTACTCTTACAGTGTATCATTATGAAACAATTCAATTATATAAAACAAAACATATACCGGTACATATAATTATTTTATAGGATATATTAATATTTTATGAAACTAACGTAACTTATGTATGATATGTAGTACTTAGCTCTATTCATGTAACCAAAATTACTATTAACTGATTTGATGTATCAAACTTGTATTACTGGAGTGTATTAATTTACTTTATAAATACTCTGAAGCCATAATATTAGAATGTACTGCACCACAGCGAGCTTTAGCTCAGGTGCCTCAGCTAATAAATAAATAAATAAATAAAAATAAACTTTAATTTCTTTATGTCCTGTAGTTTTGGCTCAGCGATGATGAATCAGTCAGTCAGTCAGTCAGTCAGGACAAGTTATTTTTATATATATATATATATAGATAGATAGATAGATTACCGGGCGAGTTAGCCGTGCGGTTAGGGGCGCTGTTGTGAGCTTGCATGCGGGAGATGGTGGGTTCGAACCCTACTGTCGCCAGCACTGAAAATGGTTTTCCGTGGTTTCCCATTTGCACACCAGGCAAATGCTGGTGCTGTACCTTAATTAAGCCACGGCCGCTTCCTTCCCACTCCTAGGCCTTTCCTGTCCCATCGTCGCCATAAGACCTATCTTCTGTGTCGGTGCGACGTAAATCAAATAGCAAAATATTAATATTATTATTATTATTATTATTATTATTATTATTATTATTATTATTATTACCGAGCGGAGTGTCCGCGCTTGTTAACGCTCTATGGCTAAGGAGCTAAGCTCATCATTCGGGAGACGAGTGTGTTCGAACCCCACCGCTTGCTATCCCGAGAATGGTTTTCTGTGATTTCACATTTTCACTTCCAGGTAAATGCCGCGACAGTTCCTATTCATTGGCCACATCCGATTATTTCCACCTGCTTATCCAGTTTCTTTCAGCATCATTCCTTTCATCTTCATTAGCTCATAGCTCCTCAACTGAGGTTGACGTCATGAAGGGCATCCAGCCGTAGAACATGCCAATTACTTCATCACCTTATCTCAGACTCCGTCTCAGGAAACGGGACTAAGGTGTAGACATACTTTATTATTATTATTATTATTATTATTATTATTAATAACATGCGTGAATGGTCCCTTTCGGAACACACGAAGCTTTATTTATGATTTTGTTTGCGGAGGATCCAGGATGCTTTCATCTGTTCAATGAAGATCCTCTTCCTTTCTTCCTACCACTTGGTGCCTGCTCTTTTTGGTACTTCATTATCTGGAGTAACTTCCCATTTGTCAATTTTCTTTCTACATATATTTCGATTCCAAATTTCTTCATGTTGAATTTGTACGTTCTTCAAGTCCACTTTTCTTTGTTGTGTCCAAGGGAAATTCTTCATTTTATCAACTTTCAAGAATTTGGTGGGTTAGTCTGGTTTTTGGAAGCCTCTTAACATGTCCATAAAATTTTAGCCTCCTTTTCCTAAGGTCTGCCGCAATATAAGATAATATTTCTGTTGATTTCCGGGATTGGAGGCGGTACCCTTCTTCCGTGTGTCTTGGTCCTAAAATTTTCCTCATAATTTTTCGCCCTTCTTTTAGGTTATTTTCGAACTCATCCTTTTTATGAAGGGTTAGAGTTTCCCCTCGGTATAAAGCCTCAGGTTTGATTACAGTATTGTAAGGTTTAATGTTAACGTGGATTTCTACATAGGTATATTATTGTACATTGTTCATTTATTTGGTATATTATGTATAATGTCACACATTTAATGTACATAGAGTACAGTTTGGTAGGAGTTTGTTTTAAATTTCATGTTACTTATGTATTTGCTGGTTGAGTGTAAGACAGGGACAAACGTCCCTCATTTTTTCAGGTAAAATACTATTTGCTTTACGTCGCACCGACACAGATATGTCTTATGGCGACGATGGGAGAGGAAAGGCCTAGGAAGTGGGAGGAAGCGGCCGTGGCCTTAATTAAGGTACAGCCCCTGCATTTGTCTGGTGTGAATTTGGGAAACAACGGAAAACCATCTTCAGGGTTGCCGACAGTGGGGCTCGAACCCACTATCTCCCGATTACTGGATACTGGCCGCACTTAAGCGACTGCAGCTATCAAGCTCAGTCCAGGTAAAATAAAGGATCTGTCTACCGAGAGAGTGGCTGCGTGGTTTGGGTCACGTAGCTGTCAGCTTGTATTCTGGAAGTAGTGCGTTCGAACCCCATTGATGCCAAACATGAAGATAGTTTTCCGTGGTTTTCCATTTTCACACCGGGCAAATGCCGGGGCTGTATCTTACTTAAGGCCACGATCGATGCTTTCCCTTTCCTATCCCATATTGACGCGACAGTTATGAAACAGATAACTTTCCCTAAACGTGCCCAGTAATGGCACTCGCCACCGAGCAGTAGAGCCAAGTACAGAACAATTAAATGCATCAATGTATTACTTTTAATTAATTCTATAACTATCCCCATAATTGGGAGGAGTAACTCATTTATAATCCGATTACTCTGCACTGATCAAACCTTAATGAACAATAAATTTCATCGCACTACTGAAAGGGTAACACATGTTAAAAGTCATTTCAAGTGAAATGTATATGTGGATAGAGATTTCTGAGTGTGTCCATTCTATATAAATCACATCTGATTAGTACACTACAAACACGCACTCTGTTTCTAAAGTACGCGCTCGTGGCTCGTTAATGTATGTCATGCTCTCATGTATGGTATAGGGTAAACAAACTGTGAATTCAGTTGGGCTTGACAAAGTAACAGTCTGATAGACAATACAATAATTTGTATGTTCGATAGGATTATTTCATGTCACCCTCTTCCGCGGAGGCCCCGGGTTTCATTTACGGCCAGTTAAAGGATTTTATTTCCGGACTGAGGTCTGGAATGGGGTTTACTCATCCTCACTAGTCCAACTGAGGAGATGTTGGTATGAGATGTAGTGGACCTAGTCACGATAGCCAAGCAATAGGCTAGGGAATTCGTTATGTACGCGCATTCCAATATAAGCAGGCCATCTGGCTGGGGACAGTCATATCGGCAGGCCGAAGCCATTAAGGGCTGTATTCCCACGGGTTTGCTTTTGTTTATTTCATGATCACAAGTAGATTTCACAATTTATAGATGTTCAGTCTTCTTTATTTTGCTCATTGACATAAAATAACTACTTAAGTGACTCATTTTGAACAATAATCGCACTTATTAACTTACACTAGGTACATTCAACACTCACGGATATAGAAGTGATTATGTGGCATTGGAAACAATCGGAAGTGAACACAACTTCCTTTTTCCGGCTGTGTTACCAACTTATGAGGCCTATGAAACATGTAAGCATGGTATGAACTTACCAGAATCAAAACTGAAAATTCATTTCGTGTAAACAGTACAATCTGATGGGATATTTATTAATTCATTAATTTAACTGTCAATAAAACGCAGTTAAAAAACAAACTTGAAAATAGAAGGTGTTAACACTGTGTACTGTTGCGTACCGACAGAAAAAATCACAGACGATAATAATAATAATAATAATAATAATAATAATAATAATAATAATAATAATAATAAACGCACTATTTTTCGTGGGGATTTTCAGCCGTGCGTAAAAGTGCAGTGACTTTCTATGGATTTCCAGCCAGTGGGAGCAGCCATTTCGTTCAATGAAATAACAAAAGCGATGGCAAAATTCAGTTTGTATAGAAGTTCCACGAATCATGAATGTGAACTTTACGGCATATATTTTACAGGAACCTTGTCTTTACTGCGATCCTTTCCTTTCTCTGTGTACGGCAACTTGTCTATAAGAATGGACTCTTCAATGGGACATATTGAAGAAAAATCTCTGGATATTAACCTATTTAAAATTGTGATAATGTGTACGTTAACCCTGTTTTTCCCTAGAGTAACCTTTCTCTAGTCTTTTACTAGTTTAAATATATTTCCTCGTCTAAAACTCTGAGTTTGTACATTTTGGAATTGTAGCCCATATCTTAATATTAAAATTCTATCTTCCTTTCTTGTTATTTTCTATTCTCCATCCTTGTTGGAACTAATGCTACTTGTAATTGGTTTTCGCTTTAGCTCTTGTTCCGCTTCAACTTGATATCGATACTGTTCTTCATATTGTGATCTCTGCAACTTTTAAAAACACCATTCAAACATATTCGTCTACTAATGTCATTCCACGCCTTCTGTCCATTGACAGCTCGGAACATACCATTTAGTCGAATCCCAAGTCTTCCCAACCCAAACTCTGCAACTTTTTCGACTGGGCGAGTAGGGCGTGCGGTTTGGGACGCGCGGCTGTGAGCTTGTATCCGGGAGATATTGGGTTCGAATCCTACTGTCGGCAGCCCTGAAGATGGTTTTCCGTGGTTTCCCATTTTCACAACAGGCTGTACCTTAATTAAGGCCACTTCCACTTCCTTCCAACTCCTAGGATTTTCCTATCCCATCGTCGCCATAAGACCTATATGTGTCGGTGCGACGTAAAACCACTAGCAAGAAAAAAGCAACTTTTTCGTAACGCTACTCTGGTTCGGGTGCTAAGAGACACTTGTATGCCCTCTCCTTTACAACCGTATTACAATCTCTAAATACCCTCACAACCGCCTGCAAAGGTCTCTACCCTTTATTTGCAATGCTGTTCATGTGATTACCCCAATAAAGATCTTACCTTATATTAACATTTTTGGTATTTACAGTGATCCCCATAAGAAACTTTCACCCCATGTAGGTATGAATTTAACGTCTCTTTAGAGTGCCAGTAACGATCAATTTTGTATGGTGAGCTGAAAGGTAGAAACAGTAAGGTATTATTATTATTATTATTATTATTATTATTATTATTATTATTATTCATAAGACACACTTTTTACTATAGGCTTGTATGCCCAACAGCATTCAGTCAACACGCCTCTATAAATATACTGTGCCCCTCTAGAATCCTCTTTTACGACAGAATCCTGGTATAATTACACACCTCTTTTTTAAATAATTAAGAAGCGAGTCAAACCATTTTCTTCATGGTTTTCCTCCATAGCTCGTTCTTCCAGCCTCATCTCACTTGAGTATTGTGTATTGTACCATTATATTTAACCGCGAGAATGGATATTTAACGCAGTAAAAATTTTGCAGTAGGACGCCGCTTGTGAGGGCGTGATGCTATATAGAGAGCGGGAATCGAGAACGTGATTTCCCGAGGCAAGGCGTGGTCATGTGTGACGAAGAAAGAATATGTGAGGAAGAAAGAAAGAGAGATGGGATTTTGTCTGGGGGAGAGACCTGCCATCTTAACAGAGATTTTTAGCGGGAGCAGACAGGCCCACCACATTACGGCAATTGTGTCGTAATTCCCGTAATTGAAGGTTTTTCAGGAAAATAAAAAGATGGAAGTGATGGCCAGGATTTTACGAAGCTATAGATACCTCTAGGTTTATTAACATAGAATTAGATCAATAAATAAGTAGCAAGCAGAACCACCGTGGGAAGCTCTGTAGTGGCCACATTCCAGACTCAAGTTGTTTCTCGGGGCTTTCCCTGGCGTCCTTTGGTGTGTTGCCTCATATAAAAGCTGAGTGATATGGGGGGAGATCATCCAGTCGACGATCATATTGCTGCCAGTGCGCGTCGCACGTCTGCCTAAGATTGCGCCAGAAACCTTTTGTTCAGAACAAAGACAGTGTGTAATTATTACAGTGCGATAACTTTGATCCAGTGGATCGGTGACTTACAGAGTTACAGGTGGTAGATTTATAGGTGGGGCGATGTTCAGATACCTATCAGTGAGATCGCGTGTGGTTAATTGTATCAGCAACAAAAGAACGCCGTACTTATAGACTCTGATAATAGCGGCAGGGGCGAAGCTCCCGAGGTGCCGAGGAAGAGTGGACGATCGGCTAAGGAGGTCTATATTTATCCTCTGATAGACTGTGGAATCCAAATTAAGCGGGCATAAAAACACAATAACAGAGTGGATAGTCTCTAGAGCAGAAAATAGTTTGTGGCATAGTGCACAAGTTAGCGAGTATTCAGTTATACGAGAGTGGAGGACGAGGAATGTATATTGCAAAGTGTTAGCGCTGTATGTTAGCTCAACCTACATGAAGTCCAGAATGTTGCGTTGTGTTTAAAGTGAATATTTCATTGTAGTAAGAAGTCGAGATATTCCGAGGGAAGTGAGGTGCAAGAACTTCAGAACGTGGCTTCGAAGACGCTACCTTGAACGAGGCTTCCCTCAAGAAGAAGACAGCACCATGGACCAGCGGGGCGGGAAGACCGGACTCCAAGAATCGACCCTGGCTGAGACCTCTACCACGATGGGCTAAATCATGATAGCCTACCCGGAGGGAGAGAGGAGGAGATCCTCATAATGAGATAAGTGGACCATGAGATACTAGGCATGTGGTAGAGTTAAGGTGTCACGCAGAGATAGTAGAATTAAGCTTGTAAATATTAACATAGGATTTGATTGTGGCCCATCAGGCTGCATATTAAGATAGTTTGGATATATCTAAAGGATAAGGGTAGATAGATTTTTTATGTAAAGCAGACAATGATGTAAATTTGTTAACGCGGCAAGAGGTAGTGTGCCTAGTTGATACGTATTGTTTGAGTACGATAGACCGGATATTTTCCTTTGGGTCGGTCGTTAAATACATTTTCCTTGTAGGATTAGGATCACTAGGTGTAATTCCCATTATATTCCAGGGGAAGGGCAGACATACCTGCATAATGTAAGGCATGCATGCTGATATTTAGTTAAGTGGCTCTATTTACGTGCCTTAGACGGGCGTAAACTATAGCGGAGGCGCAGGTTTTAACGCTATTCAACTCTGCCAAACGTTGGGTTTGAACCTCTGACCCCCAAGGTTACTGTTGACACGCCGCATATTGACGTTGATGGTTTGATGTGATAGTATGGTAGAACACTTTATGTGATTTAACTGCGACCCGTGTGGGTGGTTAAATGAAGTCAGGTGGGTATGTGAGATGTGTCTTTCCTCACTTATTTTGTGGCCATTTGCTGCTATGAGTAGAAGCTTGAAAGTCCCTTTGTGAAAGAATGTACGGTAAGACGTCTAGCGGTAGTTTGTTTACAAGTTTTTTTTTTTTTTGATGTAGGGGGAGGCTCCAGGCCAGACTGCGGGTCAATGTTCGCCTGGTCTGTATTGGGGTGAAATCGGCCATTTCTAAATCGCTCTGGAGGTAGGTCATTCTCCTTTGGCAGAGAAGCCTTTTGCAAACACAGTGCGTCATTTATTTTAACCATTTTACCTCCTTTTCCTTTCTTGTTTGATTCGCATTCTTGGGGTTGTGTATTTTACTAATGTGATCTCGGCACTATGCTACTGTTATGATTGCCCTGTTGACACAAAGTTCTGCCTGGTGGACGTGGGTTCACGTCCGTGTAAATATGTCATTGAGGGCGCTAGAGTAGGTTATCTAAGATTATTTTTATCACTTATTGTGCTGCTATTTTTGTGTATATAAATACCCCGATATGGGAGGAAACTTTCATAGTAGCGGTAATCTCTGCGGGTATTCTTAGTTCTACCATCATGTCATTTTATGTCGCAGGCATAGTGATGATGTTTTCCATGTTGGGGACACATCCGTTTCGTTTCCTGGTTCACAGATCGACAAACTTCAGCACAACGCCATAACCTAGATTATGTTTTCTTTTGAATTGTAGACGTGAGCCTTTGAGGCATTTATTTTGGCACTACAGGTGCAATCCTTGTAAATAACTTGTGTTGTGAATACAAACTTATGCTCAAAAATTCTGATCACAGCGAAAGTGTTCCTCATTTCGTAGTTTAATGTAATTGTACTAGCCCCCATGATCCTCTCGTCACAAGAACCCAACTATCGACCATTTCTGCCGACTGCAGCTGAGCTGGTGCCCGTATGCAAGAACAGATGAGCAGGTAGGTATGATCCTGCAGTGTTGATGTGCCCTGTAGGGTACAGTATGTGAGACTTGAAGAACATGGTGTATGAGACTGCAAGGAAGAGCTCGTCGTTTGGGTAGCCTACTTGCAGCTGTTCACAGCATATGCCTGGATGAAATGAAATATCGTATGGTTTTTAGTGCCGGGATATCCCAGGAAGGGTTCGGCTCGCCAGGTGCAGGTCTTTCTCTTTGACTCCCTTAGGCGACCTGCGCGTCGTGATGAGGATGAAATGATGATGAAGACAACACATACACCCAGCCCCCGTGCCATTGGAATTAACCAATTAAGGTTAAAATCCCCGACCTGGCCGGGAACCGAACCCGGGACCCTCTGAATCGAAGGCCAGTACGCTGACCGTTCAGCCAATGAGTCGGACATATGCCTGGATTATTTGAACGTGCACGATAGGCAACGACGCGTCATTTCAGAGCTTGTACTGCAGCAGAAGACTGCATTTTTAGAACGATTTTTTTTTAATATTACAACAGTAACCTCGAAATATAACAGTTTCAGTCTCAATCACGTCAAAATGCGCTTCAGTTATCCGTTCCCTACCAATGTTAATTTAATAAGATTTTTTTTTTTCAAGTCTGAAGGTTGAATTTTGTCACACCCGATGCAGTACGCAGTAAGTAAGTGTATGGCTCCATGGCTGACTGGTCAGTGTCGAAGCCTTCGGTTTAGAGGGTTCCAGGTTCGATTTTCGGCCAGGTTGGGGTTTTTGAATCCGTCTGGTTAATTCTTCTGGCACGGGGACCGGTTGTTCGTGTTTGTTCCAATACACTTCTCTTCATACATACACACCATTCCACACTGCTAACCACCACAGAAACACGCAGCAGTAAACACATCCCTCCATACAGGACATAGCTCGCACCCGCGACCCAACTAGAGTGTGGAAGAAGTAAGTGTTACTTTATTCCCAACCTTAGCTTCAGTTAATTATAAATGTAGACCCCAGTACAGACAGCATATGTTATCAGACATCACACACAGTAAACAGACAGACTTGTAGTACCGAGCCTCTATTGTGAAACAGTACTAACAATTCTACATCTTCCTTTTCCCTGTTACCTAGGATTAGCATTTTTGTAAGGATCAAGCCCAGTTTTAAGGCTGGATGTCTTTCCTGACGCCAACACTGTGTAGAGTGGTGTATTCACTATTGACTGCTTCTGTGGTGGTTTATAGCACAGCATGTTGTATGTAAATGAAGATGTGTATTATGGTGAACTAAAATACCCAGTCCTCAAGCCGGAAGAATTAACCACGGACTGGCTGGGAACCGAACCTGGCGCCCTTTGAACCGACGGTTACTACACTGACAATTCCGCCAAGGAGCAATATAATACTAACATGTTTAAGAATATTAAAACAAATATTCCTAAAAGCTTTGTTTCGAATAGTTCTATTCGTTTCCCCTTCTGTGTGTGGTTATAGCTCGCCGTAAAAGAGAGTTAAATTACCCCATATCATCCTCAAGCTTCTATCGTTCCATGACTTGAAAGAATTCTTCAAATTGCACCCACAGCCTTTCACGGCAATAACCAAATATCTTGGGACGTGCTGGCATCTGAAATGCAATCGATTTTACCTTATCGAAGCTGTTTGTAGGCAGAGGGTTAAATTTCCTATTAACATTTAAGTGAGATTTGCAGTCGAACGTTCAGTCATCCAACCACAAGTGGTGGACCCAAGCGCAAGCAAACTCCAGTGTCCTCAAGTAATCGATCATAATAAGTGTAGCAAGCTCAGCAGTCAATATAAGGTGATTTTGCCCTCCCTTTCAACGCCCTTCGTCCCTCATCCTTCGCGTAGACATGAGAACGGCTCGCGCTTTCTTTACCTTTCCTCGCTTACTAGGCAACCCGCAATACAGGAGCCAGTTCTTCGTTTCCCCAATATATAGAACTACGTTCATGAGCTTACATGAGCTGGCGGATTGCATTGCATGCATCTGAGGCTCACGAAACGGCACTTCCCAACCTAGCACGTGTAGCATAGAAAATTATCTGTGTTCCAGCCACAAGCGTACCCAGCGAACGCACATTCAGTACTGCAGGATTTGTGTTCAATGAGAGACGTTCAATACTGCACCCTCACAATGTGAATGATTTGGTTTGTCTTCACAGCAACCTTTCTGTTCCTTAGAAATCGACGATGTTGTCCTTGTGTTGATGATGATGATGATGACGCTTATTGTTTAAAGGTGCCTAACATCTAAGGTCATAGGCCCGTTCTTGTGTTGATATCTAATGTTACAAGGTTAAGTTACTTATTGTTACGGATGAAGTGAAATATTCCTTTGCAATGATTAGCACTGCAACAAGATTCCATTCAAGTTTACAAGGAAAGTCAACATTTCGTTAATACTCAGTAGTTTGAATTTTCGTTGCTCTTTATTATTATTTCCACAAAAATATTTAGTTAAAAGTCTCTTTTAGGAGATGCTTGGACGAAGCAGCAATGGCGTGGTCGGTTTACCCGGAAGGACGTGGGTTCAGTTCCCCGTAGGGAAGTCGAAAATTTTAAGAAACGAGATTTCCCCTTCCAAAGGTGCATATGGTCCTGAAGTTTACTCAGCCTGCACCAAAAATGAGTACTGGAGGGCAAAGGTGGCCGAGCGTAGAGCTACTCTACATCATCAAGTGCCGAGGTTACGGGGTTGTGTGTTGATTGCGAACAGTCCAGATTGCGAACAAGGCAAAAACCGTCCAGATTCCGAACAACTAAATATACCCTGTCAAGATTTCGAACAAGGGATTAGTGTTGACGTGAGATACATAAAACAGACACAATTTTCAAAACAGTCTCATATGTAATTTTTGTTCTAGTAGTATTAACATTAACTGGTACATTAGGATGTTTTAGATAACTAACCATATTTTTAAAATATTTTTCTTATTGAAAATGTTTAATAATTTAGTTTGAAGTAATGTTACCATTTAGAAGATTATCTCTTTGACTGCATAACATAACTAGAGAGGTAGTTGTTTATGGTGGATTAGTGAGAGTTGTATTATGAATAGATTATTATTATTATTATTATTATTATTATTCTTATTATTATTATTATTATTATTTCTTTTCTTGCTAGTGGCTTTACGTCGCACTGACAATGGCGACGATGGGATAGGAAAGGCCTAGGAGTTGGAAGGAAGCGGCCTTGGCCTTAATTACGGTACAGCCCCAGCATTCGCCTAGTGCGAAAATGGGAAACCACGGAAAACCAACTTCAGGGCTGCCGACAGTGGAATTCAAACCCACTATTTCCCGAATACAAGCTCACAGCCGCGCGCCCCTAACCGCACGGCCAACTCGCCCGCTATTATTATTATTCCAATGAAAGAAGTGAGTGGTTGCATTGACAAGGCCTTTAGAATATTTATTAATTTAATTTAATTAATTTAATATAATTAATTTAATAATTATTATTATTATTATTATTATCATTATTATTATCATTATTATTATTATTATTATTATTATTATTATTATTATTATTATTATTATTATTATTATTATTCAAAATAATACATAAGAAGTGAAATAGTCAGTTTATTTGTAAACAAGTGGGTTTTTTCTTACATGCTTTTAACTTTTTTGTGTGTTACCCAGTATTCCAGTTGTGTGCACCAGAACTTGGAGTACCAACTGAGAGTTAATTTTTCTGCATTAGTGTTGAAGCTGTTCAGGAAAGTCGTAAATGTAGATTTGTAAATACTGACTGTAAATATATCATTTATTTTAGGTGACGGGATTGTTATATATTAGGTTAATTTAGAATGACAAGGCCTGACGGCCGCTTTCTTTATTGCCAGAGCTGGTTTGTGAATAAATTCAAATCTCCCCGGTAATAATTAAAGCGGCTTTCTAAAGAACTTCAGAAGACTGTAGGTGCCTCTAGTGATGCATACTGCTGCCACAATCCACCTAGATAAGCAGCGTGACATATATAAAATGATATATTCTTGCTCATTATATTCTCGCTTAAGCGCATCTACTTTATGCCTGGCCGCAATCTGGACTCATTAATGTGTGTCAAACCCAAATCATCCCCTTCGGGTATCAACTTGTTCGCAATCTGGACTGTTCGCATTCAGGACGACACCGGTTACGGACAGTGGAAGCCTTTACCTTCCACCCTTCCCAGGGCCTTCATGGCCTGTTCGGAGATGAGTTTGCTTTTTAAAAGTCTCTTTCAGAAAAATTGAACATTTAGTGCATTAATTATTTCTGTGAAAAGTAATTTCTTTTCATTCAAATGATTGTCGTGCCAGAAGAATTTAGCTTCTGTACCGGTACATAATTTTCCTACTTGATAATTTATATTTCGAAATTTGCATTAAACGTTACTAATAATTTAGGAAAACAAAGAAATATGAAGGTGTAATTGAAATAAGGTACGTCCGTCTAACAGGTGATAGAAGCAAACTATGTGAAGAAATTGACAGTTTACTTCAAATTTAAAATTAAATATTAAAAGGTCAATGTTCTTAGGTTCTCAGTAAATGTTCATGGAGCAGTGGACAAACTAAGTCTACTGTAGCTAGAGGGTTATGGGGCGAGGCAAGTTGAGGGGAAGTTACACTGACTGACAGAGCAAATGCAACACCAAGAAGGAGAGGTCAGAACCTTATGCCAATTGCAGGGTAGACTGACGTCACTGAGGTATGCTCATGATGTGAAATGCGCCGCTGTGCTACGCACGTAGCGAACGATAAATGGGACACGGTGTTGGCGAATGGCCCACTTCGTACCGTGATTTCTCAGCCGACAGTCATTGTAGAACGTGTTGTCGTGTGCCACAGGACACGTGTATAGCTAAGAATGCCAGGCCGCCGTCAACGGAGGCATTTCCAGCAGACAGACGACTTTACGAGGGGTATGGTGATCGGGCTGAGAAGGGCAGGTTGGTCGCTTCGTCAAATCGCAGCCGATACCCATAGGGATGTGTCCACGGTGCAGCGCCTGTGGCGAAGATGGTTGGCGCAGGGACATGTGGCACGTGGGAGGGGTCCAGGCGCAGCCCGAGTGACGTCAGCACGCGAGGATCGGCGCATCCGCCGCCAAGCGGTGGCAGCCCCGCACGCCACGTCAACTGCCATTCTTCAGCATGTGCAAGACACCCTGGCTGTTCCAATATCGACCAGAACAATTTCCCGTCGATTGGTT
Organism: Anabrus simplex; assembly: GCF_040414725.1. Classification (NCBI taxonomy): domain Eukaryota; kingdom Metazoa; phylum Arthropoda; class Insecta; order Orthoptera; family Tettigoniidae; genus Anabrus; species Anabrus simplex. Next base: position 623,210,417 of record NC_090266.1, on the reverse strand, counting down.
GAAGGAGGCCTGCACTCCCGGCGACCGCTCAGAAGACTACCATTGACTCCACAGCATAGACGTGCACGCCTGGCATGGTGCCGGCCTAGAGCGACTTGGATGAGGGAATGGCGGAACGTCGTGTTCTCCGATGAGTCACGCTTCTGTTCTGTCAGTGATAGTCACCGCAGACGAGTGTGGCGTTGGCGTGGAGAAAGGTCAAATCCGGCAGTAACTGTGGAGCGCCCTACCGCTAGACATCATGGTTTGGGGCGCTATTGCGTATGATTCCACGTCACCTCTAGTGCGTATTCAAGGCACGTTAAATGCCCACCGCTACGTGCAGCATGTGCTGCGGCCGGTGGCACTCCCGTACCTTCAGGGGCTGCCCAATGCTCTGTTTCAGCAGGATAATGCCCGCCCACACACTGCTCGCATCTCCCAACAGGCTCTACGAGTTGTACAGATGCTTCCGTGGCCAGCGTACTCTCCGGATCTCTCACCAATCGAACACGTGTGGGATCTCAGTGGACGCCGTTTGCAAACTCTGCCCCAGCCTCGTACGGACGACCAACTGTGGCAAATGGTTGACAGAGAATGGAGAACCATCCCTCAGGACACCATCCGCACTCTTATTGACTCTGTACCTCGACGTGTTTCTGCGTGCATCGCCGCTCGCGGTGGTCCTACATCCTACTGAGTCGATGCCGTGCGCATTGTGTAACCTGCATATCGGTTTGAAATAAACATCAATTATTCGTCCGTGCCGTCCCTGATTTTTCCCCAACTTTCATCCCTTTCGAACCACTCCTTCTTGGTGTTGCATTTGCTCTGTCAGTCAGTGTAATACGAGCGTGACTTTGCCTGTTGGCAGGGGCGAAGAAGGGAGGCAGTTGGCTGGCTAGAGAATAGCGGTGCTCGTCTTGTAAAATCTCAACAAATTGTTGTTGTTGTTGTCGTCGTCGTCGTCGTCGCCATTATTGTTGTTGTTGTTGTTGTTGTTGTTGTTGTTGTTGCAGCCTCACATAAAGGATTGAGGTATTTGGACCGGTAGCAAATAGTGTGCAGCCTACCTAGTAAGTCATAGATTGATCCGAAGTCCTTGGACACATCCCGGCACTAAAAGCCATACACCATTTCCATTTCAATTCTTCATTTGCTACTTGTTTAACGTCGCACTAACCCACTGAATGTTTTCGGCGACGGAAGGATGGGAAAGGGCTAGGATTGGGAAGGTAACGGCCGTGTTCTTAATTAAGGTACAGCCCCAGCATTTGCTGGTGTCTAAAAGGGAAACTACGGAAAACCATGTTTTGGCCTGCCAACGCGGGGACTCCAACCCACTATCTCCCGAATGCAAACTCACAGCTGCGCGACCCTAACCGGATGGCCAACTCGTTCGGTCATTTATTTATTTATTTATTTATTTATTTATTTATTTATTTATTTATTTATTTATTTATTTATTTTAAGGAAAACATAATTTCGGCAGTGAGCCCCTGTGTGGTTTGAAAACGTATGTTAATGCGTTAGAGGGGTCAAATAAAATAATATAAAACTCCTCTCTGTGCTGAAGGTTAAGGAATGAAGTACTCGTAAAAGAATATAAAACTCCTCACAGTACTGAGGGTGAAGGGTTGAAATAAAAGGAAAAAAGTTCCTCATTAAGCAAGGTTGCGGTCCACTGACCTTGTGACATATTGACCTAGAATATTGCACAAGCTTGGAAGGGAGGGAAACCTGAGAAAATTACAGCTGTGCTGACGTTCTGTTTAACAGAGGGTAGTATCCGGTGCCTAATGACTTCTCAAAAACTTTGACCGAAGTTTTGTGATTTATTTTGTCCTACACTAATTGAGATAGCAGTAAAACTGTTGGGAGATGTTTGTTTTGAATACAATCTGCCACCATCATTTCAAATGACGTACCTTATTTCAATTTCACACTGTATAAATGCGAGGTAAGCTTGCATAAAGTAAATTTTGGGATCTGAAAACAAATGTTTTTTGTTCTATAAATACAAGTAAATGTTCTCAGTATAATTTCTGATTCTTTGTTTCACTAGCTCTGTGTTAGTGTGTCAAGAATAACGCCTTGTGCAAAGCAACCCGCTAAACATAAAGCTCGAGAAGAGCTAGGATGCTGAAGAGATCTCGCCTCGATCCGGGCTTCTGCTTAGTCAGGAATGAGAGCCGGGAACGGGGTCAAGAGCCTTGTTTTCTCGTCTCTAGCTCAGAAGTCTAGTGGAAAGTTTCAAACATGTTTTAGACTTCCAAAATGCGAGAAAGTATATTTCGTAGATACTGATATGCCTGGGATGGTCGCTGATGAGTTCTACAGAAGTGAGAACCTTACCTAAGATGGAGTATTCACACTAGCACCATTAGTGGCACAAATATCCCGGCAAGTAAGAAATTTCTGGTCGTGACATGCCTTTTTTAGCTCTGAACTGAACATCTCTATGGCATATACACAAGGCACATTACTTGCAGACATATGAAACATACTGTTTGATTTGTGAAACGTCTCTTTATTCTCCGTCACTTCTCTGTCAACAAACTTAAGGCGTCATTGTATCAACTTCCCTTCTTGAGTTTCTAATTTTAAACTTTCAAGAGCGATCTTCCTGTTTCGCATGGAAACTGAACCACAGGAATGGTACATTCCATTTCAAAACTTTACAGTTATTATTATTATTATTATTATTATTGTACCGGGCGGTACACCTCCGCTCCGCTAATTCAAACATGGCGCCAGTTGAAACTCCTCTACTGGAGGAAGCCTGAACTTTAAGTACAGTGTTGATTCCCTAGTTTCTCAGAAGATGTCCCTACTTGTAAATTTTGAAGTGTTCTGAACGGTGTCGTTTTCGATGTATTTTTTTTTTTGCCTGTAGTAAGAAGTGTGAACATTCTCTTCTAGATGGCACTACTGAAGGACTACAATTATGCACCCTAGTGCGAAGTGAAAGAACTGTGTTTTTGGACAAATTTTGTGTTCATAAGTTTGTTCTTTGTTAAATTTATTTCAGTCATTGTTTAGGTTGGCTGTATAACCCTTCACTTTCCGCCAGTTTTGAATTCGACCAATGAGTAATTTCTGTAATTAATTCTCCACCAATCCTGGTTTTCTTCTTCAATTCTGACATGTAATCTTTTGGTCGTCCAATAAAAGGCTTGTGGGCGGGTGTTCTCATTCCTGAAAGGTCTCGAATGTTCCGCGAGGGTATATATACTGCTGATTTTCGGGTCTCTGCGCCACTTCAGTAACATCTATCAATGTGTAAATTATGTAGCAGGGGTCGGGAAGCGCCTCTTTCTTCGGGCAGAAGTTCAACCACCAGGTAATGGCCGTCTTATAACTTCTTTCTTGCTAGCTCAGCAGTTTAACCCTCAGGGCGGGTTCGAAACTTTTATCATGCAACTTTCCTTTAAAATGTAAAAGACACTTGGTATAAATTCTATCTCTTTAAACTACAAATTGGGATAGAGAGTGCCTACCCTCTCGAGCTCCCTTTCATATTGTTCTTGAGGTGACTACGTTTTCTCAACCATTTTTCTTCGTTTCGAAATGTAATAAGTTTTCCTATCGTGTCACCTCTTTAGTATGGGATTAGCCCTTGCATTAACGGCCTAGTGCCAAGTAGGTTTTAAACAAAATATATTAGGAGTGCAGTTTCGCCTCCTCTCAAGTTGGTATTTTTGGAGGCCATGTAATTGTCCTGTTTCTTCACTGAATAGGCCTCAGTAGGTTGGGTATTTTTACCCCTGTGTTATTGTAATTGGAGGACAGCTTAAAGGTGGAGTTCGGTGTGGCCTTTGATAGGCTTGAATTTTGAGAGCGGGTTTGCTCTTTCTTAAAAGTTGATTGTGTGTGCCTCGAGGAGGATTTATTAGGTAATTGGGAGCAAGTGCTCCTGGGCATGATTGAGGTTTTCTGCCCCTATGTCGAATCTTGTATCTGGGTAAAGTTGGGCTTTCTGCTCAAGAACGGTGTGTCTGGCTCTCGGAGCCCAAATCCTGTAACACTGTAATTGTACATTCTCGATTTGTTGTTAGGCTACTGAGTACCTGTTATATTTGTTATTTCTTGATCTTGAAAAGAAAAATATAACCTTGTTAAATTTTAAAATTAACTTTAATTTCGTAGATTGAGTCCTATTCATCCCAGCACCTTCTTTCACCTCTGACTACCACGGAGAACTCCGTAACAATTATTATTATTATTATTATTATTATTATTCCGCTACTCCCACACCTGTGGGGTCACGGGTGCCAACTGTGTCACACATGAGTGGATTTGGCCCTGCCCTGATTTACGGTCGGATATCCATCCTGGTGCCAATCCTATGTGGAGGGATGTATTCACTGATGCGTGTTTCTGTGGTGGTTGGTAGTGTGGTCTGTTGTGCTGTGTTGTGTGAATATGAAGATGAAAGTGTTGGGACAGACACAAACACTCTGTCCTCGAGCCAGAAAAATTAATCAAACGAGATTAAAATCCCCGATCCGCTTGATATTACTATTATTGTGATTATAAATAGTAATATCATTAGCTCAACTCTATTTCAACTGTGGTATGAGTGAGTGTTTCTAATTAATTTTAACGTGTTTGAACTTTGTGCGCAATTAATTATTTGCTTTACCACTCTCCACACTTTTCCGATATTCCTTTGTATTTCTATAGGTATCTTCATTCCCCTGACACCCTCTTTAGTGGCCACGTCTACAAGGAGCATATGACTTTGGTGAAATGTTATTTTAATAACGCGTTATGTTAGCCCATTTCTCTGTGTATTACTGAAATACCATCATTATCCCCTTTGCTATATTTTAGCATATTACAACATCGCAATCCGAATGCCATTTTATTAGTATAAGTCTAGTGTGATAAATCGTGAGGTTTTTCTACTGGAGTATATTTCTCCTAATTTGTGGGGTTAATGTTAGGAAAGATACGGTCATTTGCCTGTTTGTTAGGTACCGATACACAGGAGGCCACTCCTTTTAATCTGTTATGCACTCAATTCTTAGTTACTGTACCTCAATAACATTTTTTTCTTTCAAACTGTCGACCTATAAGCGAAATGAGGTTAATATTTGAAGCGTTCTCTTCTTCTCTAGCGGTGTTGAGTTATCTAAACTTATGTATGCCGCGCAAGAGCTGGACTGATGCAGGGCGGTGGAATTCGCGTGCGGAAAATACTCGTGCGCACGCGCGAACGAATTATGTCATTTCTTCAATTTGCCACTGTAGGAGCTGAGATGCTCTTAGATCTTCAGTACGATGTTGAGTTGTGAGGTAGGAGGTACAAAGTTTATGTAGGTGTTTTAACTTTTCTTACGTTGTGCTTGTAACAACATGGTGATACAGTGGAAAATTTAGAAGGAAGAAAATTGCCCTTGTATTACGTAGAAGAGAGAGATTACTTCAAGAATCATTGGGCCCTGCTTTCTTCCATGACCTGGAACTTCCTTGATATACATCGAAAGCACCATTGCTTTTTTATGAGCGTACGGAAGTAGAAGAGACATTAGGTATTGTACCGGGACTTAACTAAAACGTACACTGCTAATAATTACCTTCTTGTATTGTAGTTTAATCTAGTGTTTCATGACATTGTAATCAACCGACGACCGGGCGAGTTGGCCGTGCGGTTAGAGTCGCGCAGCTGTGTGCTTGCATCCAGGAGATGGTGGGTTCGAATCCCACTGTCGGCAGCCCCGAAGATGGTTTCCCGTGGTTTCCCATTTTCACAGCAGTAAAATGCTGGTGTTGTAGTTAATTAAGGCCACGGCCGCTTCCTTCCCACTCCTAGGCCTTCCCTATTCCATCGACGCCATAAGACCTATCTGTGTCGGTGCGACGTTCGGCAATTAGCAAAAAAAATTAATCAACCGACGCTTGTCGCTTTCTAGAACATCCAATCTGAACCCTTGTGAAATTCATCTTTGGAGTAATAGTGTGGGAAACCCTTATCTAAAAAATCACACACTGAAGAAATATGGAACTAAAATCCTCCATGTTTAGAACTAAGTATTGAGAGAGGGATGAGAACCTATCTGTGTTTCGCAATAAGAAGAAAAGTTGGCAAATATGCATAATGGTGTAAGGTCGACACTTCCAACACCATTATAACGTAAGCTAATGAAGATGATTATGATGAAGTTTAGGGTTATTGTTTAAAGGGGCTTAATGTATAGATCATCGGCCCAAAACCTAATGAATTATGTAATGTTTGCGTTTAATTTTAATTTTCATTTTCATTTCTGTTCAGTGTTTTGCCAGGGGGCTGGTTGGATCCTCAAATATACAGTTCAAAAAATAGGGGAACATGTTTTTGAACGTATGCCATACTCCACAAAACAATAACTCACACCCAGGTATATTACCAACTAAACCTTTATTCTTTACCGTTGAAGTATACAAAAGAAGATCGATGGATTCGCGTTCACTTTCAGAACACAAATGTAAATGTCCAAACAGGGGCGAACACAAAGTGATAACAGTCCTCCAGGATGGATTTTTATCACAATTGTAGAGCTTCAGTACGATGTATGTCCTCCTCGAGCATTTATCACAGCTTGACACCTACGTAGCATGCTCCGTATAAATCGACGGAGGTTACGTTGCGGTATCAGGTCCCACTCTTCAATGAGAGCCTGTTCGAAATCTTGGAGAGTCTGTGGTGGATCAGGACACCCACGAACACTTCTGTCAAGCCAATCCCACACATGCTCGATGGGATTAAGATCGGGACTCACTGCTGACCACTCCATCTCTTGAATGTCCAGTTCTCGCAAGAAAGTTCTGGTGATGCGCGCTACATGATCCCTGGCATTGTCGTGCATGAGTACGAATTCAGGGCAAACACAGTATGAAGCAACTAACACATGCTGTAGCAGTATCTGCTCGGTGTACCCCGCAGTGGTAAGATTACCACGGACGACGACCAGATCCGTACGGCCATCAATAGTGATGCCACCCCACATCATCACAGAACGTTGTCCGAATGAGTCACCTTCCTAGACAATATTTGGCATATACTGCTCACCACGGCGTCTCCATACATGTTGACGTCCATCACGCTGTGTCAGGGGAAATCTGGACTCGTCTGTGAACAACACATGTCTCCATTGGCGAAGTTGCCAGTTGACGTGGGTACGGGCAAACAGAAGGCGAGCTGCGCGATGTTGCTGCGTTAAACGGGGCACTCGAATAGGACGTCTGGATCGTAAGGATACTTCTCTTAACCTGTTCCTTACTGTTGGTCAGACACCGTGACTTCACTGACCATCCTGAGGTCCTGTTGCAGTTCTGTGACAGTTGCTGAACGACGCCGCAACGCACAGATGGTCAGATATCGGTCATCCTGTGGGGTTGTCATGCTTCTACGACCTTGTCCAACCCTCCTTGTGAACTGGCCTGTTTCAAAGTAGAGTTTCCGCAAGCATTGCATAACTGACGGAGAGACACTGAGATCCACAGCGAGACGACGAAAAGTCCATCCTTCCTGGATCAAAGTGATGGCCATTGCGACCTGATCGTCGTTAAGATGTCTCATGGGATGTGCTGGTTGACGTACAACGTGCTCAGATGACCGCAGTACTCTGTGTACCTCACAACGACACACGGATGCACCGCTATTCACTTTGTTTGGAGGGTCCCCTGACAGTTTGATGCATGGCTATGCCTACAGTTGGAGTATAACTTCGATTTAACATACCCTAAGTAGCTAAGGTCACATTGTATGCTGTACGACCATTGGAATCCCATCTACCAAATTACCGTTCACATACCAGACGTTACAAGACATGTTCCCCTAATTATTTAGAACTGTGTAGCACCACCAAAGGTTATGTGGTTATATGGAAACGGCAAAATTCAATTGCGGTGCCATAATAAGGCATCCAAGGCATAGGCCTACTGAGGATATAGGTAGTTTACCATTGCTTTTCTCACTGGGCCAGAAATTGCTTTTGCAGCGGGACTAGCCCTATGAATAGCAACATTCATAACGTTAAGATGCATATATTATGCTCCGAATGTAGTTACTAAGCACGAACCATACCTCAAGAGTTCCCGTACTGTCGCAGCCATAAATGATGAGAAAGAGATTTTCCTGGAAGCTACGTCTTGTTCTAGCCTATGGCAAGAAACAGGTGAAAATGTGCTGCATCTATCAACAAATAGCAACAGGTGGCATTTGCATTTACCATTGTAATAAACAAATATGATTTGGAATTATTGCTAAGTATTAAGGAGACTGACGGCCGAAGTGTGTGGAAAGTTGACACATTGCTTACTTTCACCCTGCTGCTGCTTGTACCGAGCAGCATTTCCCGTAAAACAGGCAGTAAATACAACACAATCTGATGAGTTTTACAATTATTACGCACTGATATCAATCTGTTCTCCTTGGTGATTTGCTCGCCCGAACACAACACATATCACTGGGTTTTCTCCTCCACCGGAACTCCCAAAGTAATTTCCTGCTCTATACAGCCATGTTCATAACAAAAGCGGGATATAAAGTGCCACTTTAATTAGTTTCATGGCATGTTTATCGCTGAAACGAAAAAGACCTCGCGTCTATTTATGTTATTAACGGGGACAACGAGAGTATTAATGAATTTTGTTGGCTGCTAATTGGAAATTAATTTGCTGTGGTATGCTGTGGCTATATCCTGTGGGAGATAGAAACATATGGGGCCAATGCCCGATCAAATAATAGTGAAAAACATCTAGTTTACCGGGTGAGTTGGCCGTGCGGTTAGGGGCGCGTGGCTGTGAGCTTGCATCCGGGAGATATAGTAGGTTCGAATCCCACTATCGGCAGCCCTGAAGTTGGTTTCCCGTGGTTTCCCATTTTCACACGGGGCAAATGCTGGGGCTGTACCTTAATGAAGGCCACGGCCGCTTCTTTCCAACTCCTAGGCCTTTCCTTTCCTGTCCCATCGTCACCGTAAGACCTATCTGTGTCGGTGCGACGTAAAGCCACTAGCAAAAAAACCCTCTAGTTTGGAATGAAAGCTCAGTCAAATTTAAACTACTACTGAATAGAATATCGAAATCGTGAAAGGTTATCATTCTTAAGCCTTCTGGACATAATTGAGAATGTGATTCCTTATCTACTGTATGCAGTATGGGGAATTGTCCTTTTTCTGAAAAAGTAGTTACTGAAATACGGGCATCCCGCATCGGGATACATACGTCCCTTAAATCCTAAAAGAAAAAGGGAAGTCGTACAGGAAGGAAGTGTCTGTCTATGTCTTAGTCCCGTTTCCTGATTGCTGGGTAAGGGGGTGAGATTAGGTGCGATGAAATTGTATGGCTGGATGCCCTTCCTAACGCCAACCTCAGTTGAGGAGCTAATGGAGACGAAATGGATTATTTTAATAACGGCGTGTGGCCTCCGTAGAGGCCTGGTGCAAGTGTCTCGAGTTGACGCCGTATAGGCGACCTGCGTCGGTGAGGGTGGGACCCTACCTATGATGAATTCTAATGATACAGAGCATTACAACTACAAGTAACAAGTAACGTGTAGGGGGAAACGCGTGAGCCTGTCATCCGGCGGCTCCGGGTTCGATTCCCGGCCGGGTATGGGGTTTTAATTGTAAATGATTAATATCCTTGGCCTGGGGACTGGGCGTTTGTGTCGTCCTTAATGTTCCTTTCCTCACAGTCAACACTTTACACTTCCGCCATTTCCAAATAAACGCAGGTTTACAACATACGGTGCAAAGTAGGGGCAAAAGGTCTTCTTAGGTCGATGCCCCGAATAAATAGCATTAAAAAAACAACGTAAAAGTGAGTTCAGTAATCATTACCATCATCATAGAAAGAATAAAATGATTATTGAATTTAGTAAGCATTACTATCGTTATGTAAAATATAATCAATTGCTTTCAATAATCACTACCATCACTATGGTAAAATGAATATATAACTGAGAATTTATCATCACTATGGTAAAATTAAAAATATATTTGGATTTAGTAATCATTACCATTCCCACGGTAATATGAAATATGCTGTTAAATAATTTAATAATCACTACCATCAATATGGTAAACTGAAATAAAACAATTAAAGAAGACCGAACTAATGATCTCTCTGTTCACCTGGATGTTAAATATCAGCTGCTCGCAAGGTCCGAAAATATATACGTATATATTCCTATTCACTATTGCGTGTTTCTGTGGGGGTTTGTAGTGTTTTGTTCAATGTAAATGAAGGCGTGTAGTACAGTAATACGAACACAAGGACACAGACCCTAAGCCGGAAGAATTAAACAGATGTGGTTAAAACTCCGGTGCGGCCGGGATTCGAACTCGGCGCACTCTGAAACGTAGGACACTACGATGACCATTCAGCCAAGAAGCTGGATTCATAGATGACGATAATAATAATAATAATAATAATAATAATAATAATAATAATAATCATAATAATAATAATAATAATAATAATAATATAACGGTAAGACCCGTGTGGGTTTCAGCCTGTTCCCCTATCGGGCGCGTCCCAGGTGGCGGATCGGGAGGCTCGCCGGACTTGTCCGGAGGGTATGCTAGTTGTTTTACGTCGCACCGACACAGATAGGTCTTACGGCGACGATGGGACAGGAAAGGGCTAGGAGTGGGAAGGAAGCGGCCGTGGCCTTAATTAAGGTACAGCCCCAGCATTTGCCTGGTGTGAAAATGGGAAACCACGGAAAACCATTTTCAGGGCTGCCGACAGTGGGGTTCGAACCTACTATCTCCCGAATACTGGATACTGGCCGCACTTAAGCGACTGCAGCTATCGAGCTCGGTGCCGGAGTGTATGAGGGAAATAAAATACCTCTCGCAGACCAAAAACAAGCACAGCTCGCGAACATCTTCAGCAACCTCTGAAGCTCACTACTTCGGTTGTAACCATGACACCGACATAGATCGATGTCCCCAATACTTTTAACTTGATAGCATGATGGAATCAACCTACAATATAACTACCCCAGGCCCTAGTAGACATACTAGTTTTTCTCGGTCATCGGATTCTGGGGGACGGAGAACATCATGCGGGAATGTATCGGAGCTTCTCAAATCTCTTCGCCCAAAATGCAAAACTTTCTTTGGTAGTCTAAACATCAACACACTTCGGAAAACTGGGAAGTTGAAACAATTAACAGACATGTTAGATAACTTAAATATCCAAATTTTAGCACTTCAGGAAACCAGATACACGGATGAAAATCATTTTGACTCAGGAAATTATAGAATTTACAATGGCAAGCCAGCAATTTCCCTTCATAAGAGACCATTACAATTTGGCACAGGATTCGCTGTAAGAAGAAACATTGTAAACTCAGTACTTAACTTTTCTTCGCCTTCTGAAAGAATTTCAACACTATCCATTAAATCAGGAAACAAAGCTTATACATTACTTAATGCGCATGCACCCACCAATAACTACAATCAAAAAGATCCACAAATGGTGGAAGACTTCTGGGAACTGCTAGAAGAAACTACAGCCACAATTCCAAATCATCACATAAAAATGTTATTAGGAGATTTCAATGCCCAAATTGGTAGAGAAAAGAAATTCGGGACCATTGTAGGACTATACCCAGCGCACAATAGAACTAATAAAAATGGAGAAAGATTAATTGATTTTTGCAAAAATTTTGATCTCAAATTAATGTCAACACATTTTCGGGCGCTTCCACACAAGAAAACAACCTGGAGATCCCCAAATTTTCACTTGGGAGAATTTCAACTAGATCATGTGGCTATTTCCAAGAAAAATCAAAAATAAATTATGAATGCTAAAGATAAAAAAGGGATCATTGACTCTGACCACCATCTATCCTTAATCAAGGTCAAATTTCAGCCAAACAGGTCCAAACCCAGAATAACAAAAAACCTGCGTGTCGATCCGAAATTTCTTAAACAGAACACTAGTACTTTCCTTGAAAGTATTCCTACTCACAATCCTTCAAACTGGTTAGTACTCAAAGACATACTTTTGAAGGCTTCTCGAAATGTTGGCACACCACCCAGGAAACGCAAACATAGGTGGTGGAATGAAACCTGTGATAAGGCCATAAACTTTAGAACTAAAGCCTGGCAGAATTTGAATTCTCATAAAACTGAACAAACCTGGCAGGAATTCACCAAAATACAGAAACAAACATAAAAAATTATCAGGTCTGAAAAACGCAAATACGAACACTACAGATTGGCAGAAATTGAACAAGATTTTACAAAACACAATACACGAAACTTCTAGAAAACTTTCAGAGAAGAATTATCAAATTATCAGGCACCTGGTCTTTGCTTCAAACGCCCAGATGGGACCTTGGAAACGAATAATCAAGAGAACTGCAAACTTCTAGCAGTTTATTTCCAGGATCTTTTAAACTGTGGATCCTCTAAAGAACAACTCACCTTTGAAAAACCCTTATCTAATAAAGATTCAGAACCCCCCAACACTGGAAGAAGTCAAAGAAATAATCCATGGACTCAAAAATAACAAACCCCCGGGGAAAGATGGTATAACTGCTGAAATGCTGAAGATAAGAGGTGACAGCGTAGCCCGGAAAATCCACTCGATTCTTGAGAACATCTGGATCACTGAAGAAATCCCGGATGATTGGAAATGTGCGCTAATCCATCCACTACACAAGAAAGGGGATAAAACGAACATCAATAATTATAGAGGAATTAGCTTGATACCAGTTGCTTACAAAATGTTTTCCAAAGCCCTGCTCACTAGACTTGAGAAACAAACAGACCATCTAATTGGTGAATACCAGGCAGGTTTCCGAAAAGGAAGATCTTGTACAGAACAAATCCTTAATCTCAAAACTATCCTACAAATGCGCAAAAGCAGACAAACAGTCATTACTTTTGTAGATTTCAGAAAAGCATATGACTCTATAGACCGTCAAACACTTTTCAATACTCTAGAAGAATTTCAAGTGAATAAAAAAAAGAGAACTAATCAAACAAACATTAACTGGCACTACTTCAACAGTTAAATTCCTAGGCGAAATATCTGAGCCTTTTCCTGTTAACACCGGGGTCCTTCAAGGGGATGGTTTATCGCCGTTACTGTTTAACTTGGTACTTGAGAAAGTAATCAGGACCTGGGAAAAGGAAACTAAAGGAATAATCTTTGGAAGACTACGTAAAGACAGAATTCATGTGCAATGTCTGGCCATTGCTGATGACATAGCAATCCTTTGCAATAATAGGCATGAAGCAATTCATTCCATTGAAAAACTACATGAAATTGCGCTCAAAATTGGACTTCAAATTTCGTATCAGAAAATTCAGTACATGGAAGGAGCCTCACGATACTTAGATGGACAACCTATGATAAATAAATTCGGCAAAATTGTTCAAGTGAACCAATTTAAATATTTGAGAGAAATTATTCAGCTGTCTGGTTTAAACCGCGAAGCAAATAAAGAAAGAATTTCCAAATTACAGAAAGCATACAGGATCACTTGGAACAGGTATAATAAAAAATCAATATCTCGGAATGCAAAACAGACACTATAATACAGTGATCAAACCTGAAGCGTTATATGCCTCAGAAACCTTAAACATTGGTGGCGGATCTTTAACCAAAGACATTCAGAAAAAAGAAAGGAAAATTCTACGAAAATTTTTTGGCCCAGTTTGTATAGATGGAATATGGAGAAAATATCCATCCCAGGAGATATATTGTCATTCTGAAAAAATTTCTCACACTTTCCGGAAAAGACGATTGAAATTTTATGGAGACATTATCAGAATGAACACCAACAGGTTAACTAAAAGAATTCTAAACCTGGCCCTTTAATTGAAAACCAAGAACAGCTGGCTTCGTGAAATTGAAACAGATCTCCAGGAAATCAACATCTCAGAAGACATTGTACAGGACAGATGTAAATTCAGAACCGAAATTGACAATCACCACTTTGGAGACAAACCCAACACCAGAGCTACTATAACTTGGACAGAAGAACGAAGGAAGAAGCTCAGCGAGAGGATGAAGAGATTTTGGGAGGAAAAGAAGACCAACACATCAGCTAAGCAAGTTCAAGCGTGCTCCTGAGTAGGGCATAACGATGTAAAAAAATGTAACGGTAAGAAATGAATTAACACATGAATGAATATGAATAGTGAATTTTATTGCTGGGAAGTGTTTTGAAACAATTCCGAGAAGAGACTAACAATATCAGAATGAAATTTTTGTAGAAAAATCTCCTTAAAACTTCATGAAACATTGAAAGAACTGGTGAGATAGAAGTTATTTACCGTATTCTCATTATTTTAGTCCTCGTGACTACCTTCATTTAGATGGTAAATGAACGAGTTTATTGTGTGTTTGCGTACTGGGAAGTTGGCAAGCAGGAAGTGTTTTATAAAAATAACATGGCACTGCCCCTCTCATCACCACCCACGTCGTCTTAATGGCTCAATGTTAGACAACAAGTGTGTGTCGGCCAGTGACAACACTAGATCGTATTACTTCTTACCGTCTTGCTTCCGAGAGCAAACAATGAAGTACAAGTATCCCGGTCGCTAGCCATATGCCGCAGATTACTCTCCTTCAGTTATTGTACGAGTAGATACAACGAAACTTGGGCGTACTGGTAGATCAACTGGTAAACCTTCCAGCTTGTTGGCACACACTGTGTTCCGTAAAGAGCAAAGGAAAGTGGATGCGTTTTTTCTCTTCCCATTCATTCTTTGCAGAATGTGAAAAAAACTTGAGAGACCGGGCGAGTTGGCCGTGCGGTTAGGGGCGCACGGCTGTGAGCTTGCATCCGGGAGATAGTGGGTTCGAATCCCAGTGTCGGCAGCCTTGAAGATGGTTTTCCGTGGTTTCCCATTTTAACACCAAGAATATGCTGAGGCTGTACCTTAATTAAGGCCGCGCCCGCTTCCTTCCAACTCCTAGACCTTTCCTATCCCACCGTCGCCATAAGACATATCCGTGTCGGTGCGACGTAAAGCCAGTATAAAAAAAAGAAACTTGAGAAGCTTAAGTAAAGAATCTAGTACCGGTACAGGTATAATAGTCGAAACACGACAACCAGCACAACCAACACAATATCAGCACAATAATTAGACTAAATGTAATCAAGCATCTGCAGTAAGAGAAAGGAATAATAATAATAATAATATTTTTTTTATTATTTGCTTTTACGTCGCACCAACACAGATAGGTCTTACGGTGACGTTGGGGTAGGAAAGGCCTAGGAGTTGGAAGGAAGCGATCGTGGCATTAATTAAGGTACAGCCTCAGCAT
The DNA here is from genome assembly GCF_040414725.1 of Anabrus simplex. NCBI lineage: Eukaryota > Metazoa > Arthropoda > Insecta > Orthoptera > Tettigoniidae > Anabrus > Anabrus simplex. Next base: position 623,195,150 of record NC_090266.1, on the reverse strand, counting down.
TTGCCTGGTGTAAAAATGGGAAAACACGGAAAACCATCTTCAGGTCTGCCAATAGTGGGGTTCGAACCCACTGTCTCCGGAATACAAGCTCACAGCTGCGCGACCCTAACCGCACGGCCAGCTCACTCGGTAATAATAATAATAATAATAATAATAATAATAATAATAATAATAATGTTCTTATATACCATTGCAACATTTACGGTTTTCGGTGACACCAACGTGCCGGAATTTTGTCCCGTAGAACTTCTTTATCATGCCGGTAAATCTACTGATACGGGACTGTGACATTTGAGCACCTTCAAATACCACTAGTCTGAGCGGTATCGAATCCACCACTTGGGCTCAGAAAGCCTGCACTTTACTGTCTGAGCAACTCACGTTCAGTGCTTCATCACAGCAGAGGGGATTGTTGTTTAAAGAGTCCAGACAACAAGTTACCTCTTTAACATGATTTGAAGGAACGAGAGAATGAGGAAACAGCCGCAGAACAAGTTGGCTGCGTAGTTTTGGCTGTACGGGAGTTACCTTGCGTTTGGGAGATGGTAACCCTGAACGCCAGTGTTGGCAGCCCTAAAAATATGTATTACACCATGAAAATGCTATACTGTCGATTCCTTCTCAATCCTAGCCCTTTACTGTCCCTTCGCCGCCATATTGCCTGTCTGAGACAGTGAGACGTCAAACCCCTAACAACGAAGAAATATTTCCAGCTGGGCAAACACAATGTTTAATACAGAAGAAAATATAGTGGTTCGAGGTGTGGATTTCTGTAGTCACGTCCCAGTTCCTCCACTATGAGCAACGGCAGAATGGCCTAGTAAGTGGTCGTGAGAGTCAGGACACCAGTTGCTATGGAACACGTATGGGCATTTCGGACATATTCTGAATCATGGCCGTCCTTTTGCTCGGGAGGCTGGGACTATTCAGTCCACGGGCGGTTTCCAAACCGACAGATTGGAAACAATTGCTGGGACTGTATGTATGTATGGTGGCATCCTACTTCACAGAAATTTACGGAGCTCAGAATGTTTTACGCAACTCTCGGACTTATGGGAGTGACGGGAGTCCCACTTCTATTTGACACGCCAGGGGCTCCTTGGAAACAATTTGCCGAACGAAATGGAATTCACTGGGGTGATATGAATATTAACGAGCCTAATGGAAGAAAGAAAGTAGAACTGGCTGAGTCAGTAAAGAAGGAGCTCCTGGATGTATTAGGAGTTAATGATGTTCGAGTAAGGGGAGGTAACAAGGAAGAGATAGATTATAAAGTGTTCTTAACACGTGTTCGAATGGGGTGGACAGAGTGTGGGGAGGGACCGTCCATCAGGAATAATATTGCACGCAACATATCTTTTGTAAGACACGTAAATCTACGAATGATGTGGATAGATTTAAAGGTGAGACGAATTAGGACGAGAACTGGTTCATTGTGAAGGAGCAGATGAACGGGAAGCACTGTGTGGCATCGTAGTCAGGGTGAACAGCAAGGGTAGGATTGTATTAATGGGTGATTTCTATGCGAGAATTGGAAGTATAAGGGACGGTGGAAAAGTTTCCGTTCGAAGGCCGTACAGTCCTGAATCGGGATGCCAATCAGGCAAAATCGCCGTGAACATTGAGGCACTCATTCCGCCGACTCACCAGGTTGTGGTAAAACACCGCGCCCTGCTGCACATCCTCGTCCGACAGGAAGCATCGACCCTTCAGGGCCTTTTTGAGGTGACCGAGGGCGTTATAATCACGTGGGGAGAGATCAGGACTGTAGGATTCACCGTACACTTGTTTTTGTCAGTAATGGATGAGGCTGGCTTCCCAGATCGTCCAGCGCCTTGTGTCGAAACGCGACCCGCACCGAACTTGGTGCACCATCCTCAACGGTGATTTTCCACAGTTATGTTGCCCCATACACAGTCTTCATTCTCCGATGGATGTCCACCGGCGTATGTCCTTCGGCAGCCAAGGACAGAATAACAGCACGATGGTCCTGTTTGGGTGCATTTGATAACGTCGCCATAGTTCCCGTGGCAGTATTTAACGCACGACACGACCGCCACATGTCTCAATGTCCGTGCTTTATACCCGCATCGTGGCTTGTCCGCTGCAGCAACGTCCTCAAATGGAATTTTTTTGATCACGCCTTATAGAATTGAAGTATATGAGAAGACGTTGGTAAATGTGGAGAAAATGTGGAGGCTAATAGGTACGAGAATAATTTACCGGACTTCTGTGCCAGAATGGGATTAGCAGTTGCGAATTGATTCTTCAAGCATAAAGCTATTCAGAATTACACATGGGATGGTAGAGGAACCAGATCCATAGTACAGACTATATCATAACTGATTATAATTCAGAAATTATGTTAGGAATGTACGGGTATTCTGGAGATTTTTCGATGATACGGACTACAATCTAATCTGTAGAGAACTAAGTATCACTGTGTCTAGTATAGAGATAGTGGGTCTGTCTGCATATGGATAAGGGAAAAAATCTCCAGAACGAGTAAATTAGAAGTACGTGGATAAGATTAGTGAAAAGCTTGAAACTATAGAGAGAGAGACAGTAAGCAGGCTTAGGATATAGAAAGAGAATGGATGGTATACAGAGATGCTTTTGTAGAAACGACAAGAGAATGACTTTTCAAAGCTTTTGGTAAAGATGGTAAAAAATGAACATATTGTTAGAATGATGAAGTTTGAGCAACTTACATACTTAAAAGGAAGGCGTGTCAAAACCGGTTTGATCAAGCAAATTGGAAATGTTTCTGGACTGTAATAAAGTGTCTTAAGAATGGAGGGGTGAAATATATAGATAAATAATGTTCTGAGTATGTGTGAACTCATTGTAGATCCCAGCTAATCGCTAGATAGATGAAGGGAATATTCTGAAATTTTTCTTGGCGTAAAATGAAACCTTTCCGTTGAAGTCTCGAACAATGAAGTTGAGAACAATGATGGCAGTGAGATATGCTCGATGGAGTGGAAAGGGTAGTAATAAAATTATCATAAAGCAGCAGAATAGATGAAATTAGATCTGAAGTGGTGAAATACACAGTAGTGGGAAAACAGGGATAAAATGACTGCATAGAGCAACAGAATTTTTTTTGCTATTTTGCTTTACGTCGCACTGACACAGATAGGTCTTACGGCGACGATGGGATAGGAAAGGCCTAGAAATGGGAAGGAAGCAGCCGTGGCCTTAATTAAGGTACAGCCCCATCATTTGCCTGGTGTGAAAATGGGAAACCACGAAAAAGCATCTTGAGGGCTGCCGACAGTGGGGTTCGAACCTACTAAAATAATAATAATAATAATAATAATAATAATAATAATAATAATAATGATACTATTTGCTTTACGTCCCACTAACTACCCTTTTACGGTTTTCGGAGACGCCGAGGTGCCGGAATTTAGTCCCGCAGGAGTTCTTTTACGTGCCAGTAAATCTACCGACACAAGGCTGACGTATTTGAGCACTTTCAAATACCACCGCACTGAGCCAGGATCGAACCTGCCACGTTGGGGTCAGAAGGCCAGCGCCTCAACCGTCTGAGCCACTCAGCCCGGCGAACCTACTATCTCCCGAATACTGGATACCGGCCAAAGTGTTTACAACATTTTCACCCATTGAATACCTCTTTGCCGTGTTATACCTTTCAGTAAATGATCCATTTATACTATAAACAACAAAGGTGATGGACTACAGCCTTGCCTAACCCCTGTAACTACCGAGCTCGGTAGCAGCAGAATTAGCATGGAATGTAATGTACCGTCTGATTGGATGAAAGCATTAATTACACCTACCTATATGCAATGGAACAGAAAGGATTGCAACAACTGTCGACGTATTTCACTGATCAGGATTAGCTGGGAAGTAAAGAAATGTTTCATTAGACGAAGGCAATAATTGCGCCTATCTACAAGCAAGGGAACAGAATGGATTGCAGCAACTGCCGAGGTAACTTTCTTCATTGAACAGGAAAGGCGTTCAGAGGTATTTTGTTAAAGATATTGCGGTCAATGGTTGAGAGTAAGTTGCATGAAAACCGTGTAGTTCCAGACCACAGAGGGACTATCAGTACCCGATTTTCAGCACTCGTCAAGTAATTGAAAAATACACAGAGAATAGGCAATTATGTTCATGTTTCATAGATGTAGAGAAGGCGTACGACGGAGCAAAACATGCTAGCCGTACTTGGGGATTATGGTATTATAGGTAGGTAATTAAGACAATCAAGGGCATTTCTGGAACCGCAGGGAGAATTGATGATAGAATGAGTTCTTTGTTTAAAGTAGTTACAGGGGTTAGACAAGGATGTAGTCCATCACCTTTGTTGTTTATAGTATAAATGGATCATTTACTGAAAGGTATAACATGGCAAAGAGGTATTCAATGGGTGAAAATGTAAAAAACACTTTGGCCTGTATCATGATTTAGTCTCCATGGCAGACTGTGCTGAAAGCCAACAAGAGCTTGAAAAGAGGTGCAGCAAGTATGATATTTAAATTAGCATTATCAAGACTAAAGTGATGTCGGTATGGAAGAAACTTAAGAGAACTGAATATCAGGTCGTGAATGCTAAACTGGAATGGGTATTTACGATGTGTACTCCCCCAGGATGGTAGTAAAAGGGTAAGTGTGTATTGTGCCCGAAGGCAGGTCCGAACCTCCGCAGAGGTGTGCCTGAGCCGGAGTTTACGTACGGTAGGGTAGCCAGTTCCTTTCCGCTTGTCCATTCCCTTACCCCCACCAACAGTGCGTGGCAACCCATCCAAATCTTGACCACGCCCAATGTTGCTTAACTTCGCAGATCTCACGGGATCCGGTGTTTCAACACGGCGACGGCCGTTGGCAGGATGGTAGTAGAGTAAGTTAATTTTTTACGATTTGCTTTACGTTGCACCGACATAGATAGGTCTTATGACAACGACGGGATAGGAAAGTGAAGGAATCGACCATGACTCTGATTATGGTACAGCCCTAGCATTTGCCTGGTTTGAAAAATGGAAACCATAGAAATCCACCTTCAGGGCTGACGTCAGTGGGGTTCGAACCAACTATCTCCCGAATGCAAGCTCACAACTACGTGACTCAAACCGCGCAGCCACTCACTCAGTTATGGTATGTGAAACTGAATGAAGATTCACTGACTTCACAGTTGCAATCAACGGTATTCTGTAAGAAAACAATCAGCTCCCGGATAAAATTATATTTACATCGGTCTGTTTCCAGACCAGCTTCACTGTGTGGGAGTGGAAGCTAGATAGACTCAGGACAACTTGTACATATGTCGGAAGTAATAGACATTAAGGCAGCGAGAATTATTGTTAGTAAAAACAGGAGGTCTCAATGGCCGGAAGGTACACGGAATAGGAAGATAATGCTATGTTAGTAATAAACTCGAAGGACGAAGCTGTGCACATAAACCTGGTTCGGCTGTGATGTCATACGAGGCTAATAGAGGAGGATAGGTTATTTAAAAGAATAATGGACCTAGCTGTGGAGGATTAGAGAAGTAGTGGGAGACCTAGGTGACAATGTTTAGGCTCATATTTTAATTATTTAAGTATGAGTTGTTGAACTAAACGAGGCCTTAGAGGTAGTTTTAAATAGAGGATTGTGGAGGCGCTTAGTTAATTCACAGAGGATTGCAGACTGAATCGCTGAAAGACATGACAGTCTATAATGACTATGTATGCATGTATGTATGTATGTATGTATGTATGTATGTATGTATGTAGAAATGGCACGTGATTTTCAGATTTGAAGCATTCGGTTCTTCGTTTGGACCGTGTCGTACGTTGTGTACAGGTCAGAAAAGATTACATCATTCTTTATAATAATAATAATAATAATAATAATAATAATAATAATAATAATAATAATAATTTTTAAGGAAATGTCGTGGATCGCAGTGATGTAAGAAGCGTGAGGGGTGGACGGGCGGACAAGGAATTAACTAGAGCATGATTTAACACAATAAATTTTGAAATTTTAATTATTTCCTTTTTTTGTATTTAAAATTTGATAAATAGAAAATCTGAAAGAACAATAACAATCTTATATCGAGCTAGTCAGCTCCAACAACAATGACTTGAAGTCCAAAAATCAGGTACAAAACTTGAGAGAATTACAAATGCCAATTTACATAAAAGGGAGCTGGATCGCTCTTGGCAGTCACAAGATTTACAAGAGCACGGTTTTCTCCTATCCTTCAGACTACAAGCGAGTCTGTGCCCCAAGTATATCATAGTTCAGCCCCACAGAGGCATCAATTTCTAACAGGGCACTTACAACCCATCGGTTGTCCTTAATTAAAGTATTTAAATGAGGTAGCCCCGAGGTGGGCGTATCTATTGCTCAACAGTTTATAACTCTCTGTTCCTCGAGAGAACTTCACACCACAAACAATCACTAAATAAACAGGGGCATGAGAGCCCATACTAAATGGTCTTAATGTAAAAAGAACAGGTTGGTTGAAACCAACCATAAACAAAATTCAAGGATTCGAAACACTTGTACTCCTCTAGAAACACTTAAAAATCTAAGTGGGCTTATGGCCCTATGAAACAGAGGCTAAGCCTATTCTACACCAAGGTGACTAAATGAGAAACATTAAATACCACAAGAGTGTTAAGAATTTTAGAGGTTTTAGAAACTTTAATCGCCTCATACCAAGTTGAATGGGAATCAAAAGAGGGTAATCGCTCTTTGTTCCCTTACATCACATATTTCCCAGTAGGGAATAGAACAGAGTCCTCGGACTGTCCGAAAATTCTACATTTAAACCAGCAGTTTTAGAAACTTACATTAAATAAAGAGTGGTTGAAACCTTCTCCTCAAACTATCTGCAGCAGCAATCACATGTTTATAAAAATTCTGCCATTACCTTGCCTGCTAGGCCTTCCGGATACCACCCTTGGCCCCGCATCCGTTAGGACACGCCGCACTCAAATAACTGGAGCAATGTAGAAGACAATACGGGCCTAAAGCGCCCAACTTTTATTGTATTTTTGAAGGGAAGGTTCCAGAACTCTGTACTGATAGGCTGAATTGTTGTACACACCTCCGATTTCAATTGGCTAGAGAAAATATTTGCAAAATTCTGATAGGTTGATTGATATTGGAGAAGGAACCAGCAGAAGTGTTGACAACCTTGCTACATGAATAAAACAATATTCAAAAACTAAGGCTAACCAATGGCAAAATTCAATTTTCCCTTAAGAATTAATTATCGTTGATCCTGCCAGATGGGGCACTTAGACCGATGATAGAGACATCTAACAGTTGAAAACCAAACTATTCTTTACTACCTCAGTTCAAGATAGATTACCTAGATGGCCTTATAGAAGGCGCGCAGTTTATCTGGCCGTAGAAGGTGTACCCTCGGAACAATAATATGTTATTGACTCTATTGACCGCATCGCCCTATTCAATATACTGCATGAGTGCGGTGTGTAGGCCTATAGCAAAACAACTGCGTTAATTGAACAGACTTTGATAAAAGAATCAACATGAAGTGCCTTGCCTTTGCTGACTACCTAGCAATAATTATCCGGACTCCTGAGGAAGCCAGACATGCCATCGAGAAACTTCATGAAATCCCGATCAAAACCGGCCTCCAAATCTCTTACGAGACAGCACAATACATGGACACCAAGAACCAAAGCCTGACATCACTTGCAACCAAATATGGCAACATCACAAAAGTTAAGCACTTCAAGTAGTTGGGTGCAATTATCGGGAGAACTGGAAGTGAAAAGATAATTAATATAACACGTGCAGAAAAATTACGTAAAGCCTACACAATCACTTGGAATATATACAATAAAAGGTCGCTTTCCATTAAAGTCAAACTCCGACACTACCACACAGTTATTATCCCAGAAGTACTCTACGCAATTGAGACGTCATCCTTAACCATCAACATCAAGGACATAGATAAAATAGAAGGACAGCTTCTCAGGAAGATATTTGGACCCAAGGTTCAAGACGGTATGTGGATGCGTAAAAATTCAGAAGAACTTTATTCTATGGCTGAGCGATTCTTCTCAAATGCACGGAGGAGGCGCATGAAATTTTACGGACACATAGTACGAATAGACGACTCTCAACTGACCAAAGAAATCTTTTTGGTCATTAACGGAAGCCGACAAACGAAATTATGCTGGCTGGTTACGTTGGTAGACACTCAAAGCAACCTTGCAGAAATTAATATTGACCACTACACGGACCACATTCGGATAGAAAATCAATTCACGTAAGTTCACATCCAAGAACCCAACAGCTAGGAACTTAAAACTCAAACGTGCTTGGACACAAGAGAGAAGACAAGCCCATAGTGAAAGGATGAGGGAGTTTTGGGAAGATATGAACAAAAAGTCCAGTGTTAAATAATTGCTGTACGTGCTCCTTAGAGGGCAAAACGCATTATATATAATGTTGTTGGCTTTACGCCCCATTAACTACTTTTACAGTATTCGGAGCATTCCTTATCGAGGTGACTGATACAGGCTACCCCTATTCGATCTGATGTAATCAGTTTTCCCAGAAAGGTAGCCGACTTACCTCAGAACGAGCAGAGGTTCATCAGTCCAGGTAAAATGAAATGGCGTATGGCTTTTAGTGCCGGGAGTGTCCAAGGACAAGTTCGGCTCGCCAAATGCAGGCCTTTTTGATTTGACGTCCGTAGGCGACCTGCGCGTCGTGATGAGGATAAAATGATGATGAATACGACACATACACCCAGCCTTCGGGCCAGCGGAATTAGCCAATTATGGTTAAAATTCCCGACCCTGCCGGGAATCGAACCCGGGACCCCTGTGGCCAAAGGCCAGCACGCTAACCATTTACCCATGGAGCCTGACATCAGTCGAAGTAATCAGTCCTCACAGGCAGGAGCTCGCTTACCTTGCATCGGGTAGAAAGTAGAGAAGTCGCCTTGATTGTGGGCACTGAAATGTTTTCGAAAGATCGATAGCCTGTACACAATGTACATAGAATGACGACGCGATCAACTCAGAGCAAAGACCTAAGGTATCAAATGAAATCATAATTAAATACAAGATGAGATGTTTCATCAAATCAGGAGGCCAACTTCCGGTTATCAAATCCCATTAGAAAATGTATGCAAGTACTACCAATGCTGACGTGTTTACGGAAACATGTTAAATAGTACTTGTTTTGTAGTTCAGAGTTGCTATTGGGGCAAGTTCAATGGGATAGGTTCTCACAGAGACTCTATGGCTGCGCTGAGCGGGCTTCCTCTCACAAGTCTGCAAGGATTGGACCTGCCTGGCTTCAGTTCACACTAAACCTTTGAAGGACTGATGACTTCAGCAGTGTACTGGTAGCCAATTACTGCGGCACTCACCAGCTTTATAGACTATTTAGTATAACCAACTCCCTAAAACATTGCCATGGGTTTGAAATTGGTTTCACTCATCCGTATGTGGAGAGAACTAGGATCTAGTAAAGTAAAGCCGTCCCCGCTCAGGCTGTGAAGGTCCTTGGAGGAGTGAAAGGTAACCTCGGCACTTGGTGGGATAGAATGGTTAGCTCTACGCCCAGCCGCCTTTGCTCCCGGGAATTAACCTAGTACCTTAAACTCAGGGCATTGTGCCTGTCTAGAATTGGAAATATGATTTCCCAGTGTTTCGATATCATGACGGGTAATCGAACCCACTTCACTTCCGAGTGAATCGAGCACCCGTTTACTGCCACGGCTAGGCAGCCCCAAAAATTAGGAGTTCCTGAAAAAATAGGAGTTCAGTGAACCAAGTTTAAGGGCAGTGTGATCTCTCGATCTGACCGCTGACCACTCACTCCCGCTTCGACAAAGACAACCATCGTTCAGTAGGCTAAATGCTCGAAATGCCTACGGTGGTATCCCCTTGTCGTAGGTGTACATTTACTCATTGCCTTTTTCACACGGAAGCCGAAGGCTCGATTTCACGCTCACCGAAGGATTTCAGTCCAGTTCACAGGATTGGAACGGAGTGCATTCAGCGTTGTGAGGACAGTTCAGGAGCTGCCTGGTATGAATGCCAGGGAACCTGATCATGTATGCCAATCTGAGAAGTCATCAATATGACCAGTAGTACTTCAGTAACTGCAGGTCATTAGATCTCTACTGACTATGGTATTTTAACGTCATACTGTATTACACTGCTGGCTATTATAATTACAAAACCAAGCATCTACCGAGCGAGATGGCCATACGGTTTTTGGGCGCGCAGCTGAGAGCTTGCATTCGGGAGATAGGGGATTCGAATTCCACTGTCGGCAGCCCTTAAGATAGTTTTCCGTGGTTTCCCAGTTTAATTCCAGGCAAATGCTGGAGCTGTACCTTAATTAAGACCACGGCCGCTTCCTTCCCACTCTTAGCCCTTTCCTATCCCATCATCATCATAAACCTATCAGTGTCGGTGCGACGTAAAATAACATGCAAAGAAAATGAAGAAAGAAGGAAATGCCTGATGGCCCTACATGGGGGAATGCGTAGATCGCCCCGTTCAGGATTTGAGGTACGTGGCATATCAATCCGTGCTTGCACGCACCGTTCTTCGCCGTTTACAGCAGCGGGGCATTTGTTCAGGCGCCCATTACTGCGGCTGCTTCTAACTGTTCAGCACAGGCACTTGCGGCTGCAATGGTAGGGGGAACGTCATCTCTGGAGGAGCGAATGGCATGCCAACGTATTCTCAGACGAATCGCGCTTCTCCTTGAAGCACTACGATGATCGAATCCATGCCCGGCATCGCGAGGTATGGTATGGAGTGCCATCGGATTCTAGTGTCGCTTGCGGTGAGTCCACATCATTGGTACACTGACAGGCAAATTCTTATACCGCGGAGGTGTTGGGGCCTGTTGCTTTCGTCTATCTTCAGGAACAACCTGGGGCCATGTACCAACAGTACAATGTGCGGCTGCATCGTCCAACGGTACCTGGACGACCACTCTGCCACAGAGCGTGGTCACTGGATCTTTTACCCATCGAAAACGTGTGGTCAATGGTCAGACGACGACTGGCCTGTCACGGGACATCCGCGGCTACAATGAAGCAGCATGAGCGGACATACCCCAGACGGATATCCAAAGTATCTTCCTCTCAATGGCGCGTCGTGTAGCAGCAGTTATTCCTAGCTGTGGCGGGGTGCGCGGTACAAATATTCCTACAGTATGTTCTGTACATCGCACCGATCTCCAAGAGCAATCATGTCACCTGAGTATGATGAGAATATTGTCCAATAAATAAGGTTGTAATGCCTCACATCCTCTTGGCGCTGCAATTTTTAAAAGCCAGTACTGTATTTTCGAGTTCTCTATCACGTGATAAAAATTAGTTAAATCTCAATATCCCGAGTAATTCACCACTGAGAGCATAACAACTAATGATTGTGTGCGTCGTGACATTGAATCTGCATTTAACTCTCTAGTACGCACGAGCTCATTTGAGATCCCTAATGTTTGTCTTATTCATTTCACCCTTGGTACTTCCCATTGGGAATTCATGCAAGATAATGACCCTGTGCTCCAGTTTAGTTCCCTTGTTACTATTTCCACCCAAATCTGAGAGATGGAAGCGAGAAATTTACGGTGGCCTCTCTAACTGTAGTAGTTCCACATGCGTCACACATGCTAAATTACTGAAGTAAATACGCCCACACAAAATTAACGTTTTATACAGTAGAAATGTGTGTCCTCTCCAATGATAGGCCTACTACTACTTTTATCTGTCCGGCTAAATGGTTAGCGTACTGGCCTTTGGTCACAGGGGTCCCGGGTTCGATTCCCGGCAGGGTCAGGAATTTTGACCATCATTGGTTAATTTCTCTGGCACGGGGGCTGGGTGTATGTGTCGTCTTGATCATAATTTCATCCCCATCACTACGCGCAGGTCTCTTACGGGCGTCAAATCAAAAGACCTGCACCTGGCGAGCCGAACATGTCCTCGGACACTCCCGGCACTAAAAGCCATACGCCATTTCATTTCATGCATAGGATACGCCTATATTACCATTCCTAGTACGTAAGCCTGTCTTCGACAGTAAAAAAATACAAGGTAACAAGGTTCGAATGGAATCAAAACAGGTATTGTAGTATTTCCTTACAAGCCACATTGAGTGTTGCTGTAGCTCGGAGTTGCACTCTTGAGAAAACTACATAGAACTATCCAAAACACTGGAGTGCAAAGATTGATCCCAGCTTTAAAATTTATCTTGTGACTTATTCGTTATGACAGAGAAGGCTAAATTTAGAGGAAGTAGCCTCCATTTAAGAAGGAATGGTATAGGTATCCGGATTCACAAGTGCAAAGTCTATTCCAAGAATAAAACAGTTTCTTCCTGGAACTGAGTCCGTCTGAATTCTTGCATGAAATATATGTTTGTCTATCTTCCGTAGATTAATTCCTGTCCATTGCATAAACCACCTTTATTAAGTTCATGAACATCATCACACACTGTGGAGTCAATGCTAATGTACGATATTTGGTCACCTATCAAACTATTCAGAACCTATTGGTTGATGATGTTAACTTGTTCGTTTCTTGGGCAAAACATATTGCTACATTGGAATTCATTGTACTCTGACTTGGATGAAAAGAAGAACCACGTGAATCTCGTACAATGTTTTTTGAAATACTGTTTTGTTGAATCTCAATAGTATTATTTGGCCTAATTCTCCCTTTTCGAGTTTTAGAAGCTATTCAGTGAAGTTAAATCTTAATTTGGGGGCATACAGTAGAATTTTTTAAGCTTCACTGGATAACACCGTTCTGTAACAGTGAGGAATTATTGCCAGGCGCTGTCTGAAGCCTACAACAAGCAAGATCACTTTTCTAGGGAAAGGTGATTTGTTGTTCATTATAAGTAGCTGAACTGCTGCTGAAAGAGCGTAAAGGGGAGCCATGGTTTTTCGTTGCTGTAAATTAACCTGTCTCATTTGCTCTACGTCTTCTGACATTCATTTGCTAGAAGTAGAGGTTTGCAAATTTAGATTCATTACTCTCCCTTTCCTGTGACTTAATTTTACTCAATTCATCTTTCTCCAATCGTATAGTTTTAGCTTCATTTGTTTGTCTCTGTAACTGCATATTTTATCTTGGCCACTCTTGCCTTTGTTTACTCTTTCCGTCTTCCTCGTGGAGTTTAGTACGTTGGATGACCAACTCATTTAAAATTTGTTATTTTAACACACGAAATTCATACAGCCTTTGACAATCGAAAAGTCTTTCAGGTGAGACCTCATGCCTTCATGGATGCCATGTTCTCCCGGCGAATTTCTGATGAAGTAGTGGAGGCAGCAAAAGAGATGCCGTAAATTCCACAATCGATTATGTTAGGCAAATGATCTACGCGGTGATAAACATTGGGACAGAAGTCAGGAACAGCCTGTCATGGCAACAAAATATTAGTGTTTAAAATATCGTAAACATTAATGTTGAATCCATCACGTTAAACACATATTGCACAATGCGTGACATAATCAATGTTTGGATATTCCCTCTAATTATTATCTGTATGTATGGGCGTATAGGCGATTAAACTAAGTCCGAAGCTCCAAGCTCCAATGAAAAGAAAAAACACATTTTGTGGCCTAAAGTATGTTTCTCTGGAGACAAAATCGTGAAACAAATAATTCATTAAATCTGCCATTATAGTGCGAGCAAATGAAGACGATGTCCACTTTAATGCTCAGAACAAGAATAAACTGAATATTGAATTACTGTATTTTGCTAATATAATACGAACACATCAAGCAGGCAGCAGACTTGGTCCAGTCTAATGCCATTAGATGATGTTAATGTTGCTACTTGCACTGAATCAACCATTATCAATCACTATTTTTTTTGCAAGTTTTTTTTTACGTCGCACCGACACAGATAGGTCTTACGGCGACGATGGGACAGGAAAGGAAGCGGCCGTGGCCTTAATTAAGGTACAGCCCCAGCATTTGCGTGGTGTGAAAATGGGAAACCAAGGAAAACCATTTTCAGGGCTGCCGACAGTGGGGTTCGAACCTACTATCTCCGGAATACTGGATACTGGCCGCATTTACAATCACTAGTGATCTGCATTTACTGTAGGGGAGTCGCCTAAGTAGCAGATTCCTTGTCCGTTGTCTACGTAGTCTTTTCTTAAATAATTGCAAAGAATTTGGAAATTTATTGAACATCTCCCTTGGTAAAATATTCCAGCCCCTAACTCCTCTTCTTATAAACGAATATTTGCTAAATTTGTCCTCTTGAATTCCAACTTTATCTTCATATTGTGATCTTTCCTACTTTTAAAAACACCACCAAATGAGAAATATAAACGATTTTTGTCTGTTATCCCATTCAATACGCGAAAACTTCAAAGCAGAGCGTATAAATTCATCTTTAGGGCTGTCAATGGCGGGGTTCGAACTCACTACCTCCAAAATGCATGCTCACATCTGAGCGCAAATAACCGCACGGCCAACTCGCTCGGTCTTTTACTAATAGATGACGTTAATACTATTATGTGCAAGAAAATGATGATCTCACCTCGTTGAATGGGAGGCATTTTGTGGAGAAAGAACCAAGCATACGAAATTCCATCTCAGCCGAATCACATCTCTACAATAGAAACTCCTACAATGAAACATCGAAGATCACCATTTGTTAAGATAGCGTTCCTCAAACTCAGCGGAAGGCTTTCTTTCTCATGCTTGTATACCCATCTCTTGTCACGTTTCTCTACGGGGTCGGGTACGAAGTCAGGTACCGGGCGAGTTGGCCGTGCGCGTAGAGGCGCGCGGCTGTGAGCTTGCATCCGGGAGATAGTAGGTTCGAATCCCACTATCGGCAGCCCTGAAAATGGTTTTCCGTGGTTTCCCATTTTCACACCAGGCAAATGCTGGGGCTGTACCTTAATTAAGGCCACGGTCGCTTCCTTCCAACTCCTAGACCTTTCCTATCCCATCGTCGCTATAAGACCTATCTGTGTTGGTGCGACGTAAAGCCCCTAGCAAAAAAAAAAAAAAAAAAGAAGTCAGGCGAATCTTGACAGCGAGTTTTTTTTTGAAGCGGATGCCCTTCCTGATGTCAACCTCGTCAGAGGAGTTATTAAAGTAAAATCGTGTCCTCATCCCTAGGTAGTGTAGGTCTTTCCAGGCACACCCCAGATGGACGTGAGCTGCAAGTACCATTTCAATCACATAGCAGCCCTCCTGCCATTCTTAAATTCCTGGCAGTACCTGAAATCGAACCCGGGCATCCCGGGGACGGCAGCTAATAACACAAACCGTTACCCTACGGAGGCAGATAGAGGTGTTAATGAGATGAAATGAATGACGTGATATATGATAGTAGGAAGTGAGAGGGTGAAGCCAGTGCCGGCACATAGCCTACTCCTGTCGAATAGTACCAAGGGGTCTCCTCAAGGCTTTACTTCTCCATCAACAGCATCATATGCCTCACTCCATACGAGCATTGCTGAGAGGTTTGGAATTTAATCCAGGCTTTTGGCACGTATCCTAGTGATTGAAAATTGTATATAACCACCTCCCCTACCCTACCGGCCAATATTCTGATGAAATGAAATGTCGTATGGCTTTTAGTGCCGGGATATCCCAGGACGGGTTCGGCTCGCCAAGTGCAAGTCTTTCTATTTGACGCCGGTAGGCGACGTGCTCATCGTGATGAGGATAAAATGATGATGAAGACAACACATACACCCATCCCCCGTGCCATTGGAATTAAGCAATTAAGGTTAAAATCCCCGACCCGACCAGGAATCGAACCCGGGACCCTCTGAACCGAAGACCAGTACGCTGACCGTTCAGCCAACGAGTCGGACAAATATTCTGATGGTAAAAATAGTCTCAACGAACGGGATCCGAACAGGCAAACCAGATGGCAGACCATATAGCCCCTACACTTCACGTGTTAGCGACCATGACCACCGTGTACCGTGCTTATCGATAATGTTATTTCAAGCCCCAGAAGGGGTAAAGGATGATCCATTCATTTCACGGAAAGATGGTATTTTTCACTGAACAGTTCAAGTATGATGGTCATCATTACATTGTTCTTGTAACCCATATCTGATATCAGTTTATGTCCCTCTAAAACAGAAGTCATAATGTACGTACCTCGAACTCATGCCGATAGATAAAGCTGTGTACCTACGTCGACAGGCCGAATATGAGACTAAATTCTCTTATAGAAACGTATTTTTCCTTTAAAAAGTATAAAAGTCGTGGTCGTGAAAGGTTCATTGCATTTTTCTTGTGAAGAAGGCATAACAAATTATAACTGGTACCAATTTCATGTGTTGAAACTTTCTCCTTTACTCAATATTGCTGTGGATATCAGACAGAATTGGGATTTTATATATAGCGATTTTCTCGAAAAATGTAGCACTCTCATGTTAGATCCTTAAGATTTTCAAAGAAAATGGACCTGTATTTTTAAAATTTGATTGTATTTTGTAACATTCCTTTCTTTCTTTCTTTCTTAATCCATTTACCCTCCATTGTTGGTTTTCCTTCGAACTCAGCGAGAGATCCAACTTCTACCTAAAGGGCAGTGTCCTGGAGCGTGAGACTTTGCGTTGGGGTGATACAACTGGGCCCTTGCGGGGGGATGGGAAGATAGGAAGGGATAGACAAAGAAGAGAAAAGGGAGCGGCCGTGGCCTTAAGTTAGGTACCATCCCTGCATTTGCCTGGAGGAGAAGTGGGAAACCAAAGAAAACCACTTCGAGGATGGCTGAGGTGGAATCGAAACCCCTCCACTCAGTCGACATCGCGAGGCTGAGTGGACCCCGTTCCATCCCTCGTACCACTTTCCAAATTTCGTGGCAGAGCCGGGAATCGAACCCGGGCCTCCGGGGGTGGCAGCTAATCACACTAACCACTACACCACAGAGGCGGACTTGTAAGATTTCAAGGAGTAAAAAATTGAGGTCCTGTTCTTTTGCTTCAAAATGCAAATGCGTGCACGAAAGAGTATGAAGGAAATGGGAGACTGAGAATCATGCCGTGAGCAGTCTACGAGTGGCCTATTTCCATTCTTAGAACTGCAGATCCATGAAAGTGAATGGACAGCGATTACCCAGTAGCTCATATCAGATTACGGAGCTGAGGTCAGGTACACGCCGCTTCCTGGAACCTGCCAGTCAGTATTCTTATTTCTATCGCGGAAGTAAAAACACGATCTTTCTATTTTCAAGTGCATGGACTGCTGAAAGGAATCACTCGTCTGGAGCCATTTCAGGAGCTTACTACAGCAAAGCCACATACATAACCGAGTACGGAATGCGTACTTTCCGAAAAACAAACCCTTTTTTATTTTAAAATTCAAATCCATGGTTGTCCATCTGAACATGGTTTTACATGGTTTCCCGTTTTCACACCAGGCTAATTAATTAAGGCCACGGCCGCTTCCTTCCCACTCCTTGGCCTTTCCTCCCATCGCTGCCATAAAACCTATCTGTGTCGGTGCGACGTAAAACAAATTGTAAAAGATAAAGACAGCTCATCGTGGCAGAGTGAACCCTGTTCCAGTCCTCAATCGACGGACTGGTCTACCATCTAAGCCGCGGCCTCCGAGTGGAGACATGTTAACCCTATAACACGGCGCTGAACTGATATATGAAATATATTGGTGAAATTTGTTAGACGGTAACGTCGTCTCTCAGGCCAGAGAGTTTTGTGTCGGTGGTGTGATGTGCGGAGAAGTTGAGGTGGGTTCGGTCGTGGCCTATGCTAGGAACTGTCCCGGCGTTTACCTTAGGGCAGGAGAGTAGAAAATCACATAAAAACATTCTCAGGACAGCCCATGTAGTGGACCAGCCCCTCCACCTACCGAATGCAGAGCTGTAAGGCTAGCCAAAACTAGCCGCAGTGTCAAAGTGTACTGTACTCCGCACCTTCGTTCATACATCGATTAAAAGTTAGTAATCAAATTCCTACAGGGCTCATCGTAAAAATATTGCAGTTCAAGCCCCCGGCGTCGTTTTGACAGAAATTCTTGTAGACAACCTCTTATTTTTCGGCATTTAAGGACACTTATATTCCCCGTCCCGCATAGTAGGGAAAATAATAGTAATCTACCAGCGGTAAAAATCCGGTATATTTAGATAGTACAGTATCTTACCGGCTATATTCATGTGTATATTTGTGTGTGTATCTTTCGTGTGTATCTGTTAGAGCATAGTACTAATAATAATCTGTCTAAGCATTTAGCTTTGTTGGTAATCTTTGAGTACAATAGTTCGTGCAAATTTCAAACTTGCAATTTCAATTTAAGTTTGTTCTTAGTAGTGACATACGGTACCGGTATTGTAATTAGGATACGTCTGAACGTAGTTTAAAATTATTGTAGTGTACTGTACAGTAGTATACGAATAATATCTTTTTAGAAATTAGCGTGCTTATTTTATTATTGTACAATATTTGTGTAGTATAGTAGAGGTATCTGTAGAAACTCTCTTACTAAATTCTGTTTTGTAATTAGGATAGGCTTAATTGCAGTATAGAATTATGTAATTTTTGTGTATTCCTTTCGGTATTCAGTAATTAACTGCAGTTTTTATCTGTTACGGTGTTGTAGTATAAAAATAGAGTACGACTGAGTAGTATTGTAGTGTAGTAGTACTGTATATTAATTGCCTTATTGTCGTGTGATCTTTAAGTACTATCCTGGACAATATTTCTTTCCGTTCACTTTTTTTGCACATCAGTTATTTTATTTTTCCTTTACTTTTAATTTTTTCCGTGAAGAATGGCTAAGGAGTGCAAGTGTAGGAATGGTGGGTGTGGCGAAGCATTCAGGGGTATAAGGGAGGAGTTTGATAGTTTGAGGGAGATACTTAGGATTTTACAGAAGACAGGAAGGGTGGTAGGCCTCCCTCAAACAATATACAGGTTACAGCAGGTGTAGAAGAGGGATGGGAAGGAAAGGGGGGAATTGTAGAAGACAGGTGGTCTAATGTTCTAAGGGGAAGGAGATTGCAGGTTAAGGACTCTATTCACGATCAGAATTCAGGACAGATATCTGTGAGAAATCGGTACGAGCCACTCCAGGTAGAGCAACAGTGGGACGATGAAGAACAAGGAACTGTTGCTGAGATGCGTGGAAGTAGAAGGAAGGGAAAAGGTAGGAAAGGGAAAGAGTAGATGATAGGAAAAGACAGGTGGAGCAGGGTCATGGGAGGGAGAAAAGGGAGGAGGAAGTAGCTTCTGCAGCTATCAGGAAAGATAGGGCTGACCAGGAGGGGAGGCGATCAAAGGAGGTGGGTAGGGTTGAAGCTCTGGTCATGGGGGATTCCATCGTTAGACACGTGGGGAAAGTGTGTGGAGGAAAGAGAACCAGCGTAGAGTTTTATCCAGGAATTAGGTTGAGGCAGATGTTAAGAAAAGTAGAAGAGAAGGAGGAGGGGAAGGAGAAGGTGGTAGTCTTTCACGTTGGAACCAACAACATAAGGCAAGCTGGTATACGTACCAACATAGTTGGGGATGTGTGGGATCTGGTAAATGCAGCACGGGCGAAGTTCAAAGAAGCGGAGATTGATATCAGTGGAATACTGTGTAGGAGGGATACTGACTGGAGGGTGATTGGGGATTTAAATGAGACTATGGAGTGGGTATGTAGGAAAATGTGAGTGAAATTTCTAGATCCTAATGGGTGGGTAGGAGATAGGGATCTGCGCTCAGATGGCTTCACTTAAACTGCAGTGGTACGTATAAGTTACGAATAGGGAGGTACATTCAGGGAAACGGGGTTGTCTAGGGAGCGGTTTTAAGGGTACAGAGATCTGAAAGTCAAGTAGGGATGACATCAAAATGTTAGTGTTGAACTGTAGAAGTATTGTAAAGAAAGGAATCGAATTAAGTAATTTAATATATATTTACCAGATATTGTAATAAGAATCGAATCATGGCTAAGAAATAATATAATGCATGCAGAAACATTCTCACGGAACTGGAGTGTTTATCGTAGAGATTGGATAGAAATGGTGGGAGGGGGAGTATTCAATCTGGTGAAAGAAAAATTTGTAAGCTACGAAAAAATTATTGAGAAACATGAAATTCTAGGTGCAAGGCTCATTTATAACGATAATAGGCAACTTGATGTCTTTGGAGTGTACAGACCGGGAAAGGGTAGCGCTGACACGGATTCAGAATTATTTGATAAGATAATCAACTATGTGGGAAACGACATGGAAAGGAATGTAATTGTAGCGGGAGATCTGAATTTACTGAATGTCAATTGGGAAGGACACGCAAACGACAGGAAGCATGACAAACAAATGACAAATAAGCTAATATGGGAAGGACAGCTGATTCAGAAAGTGACGGAACCAACTAGAGGGAAAAATATCCTGGACGTGGTGCTGATAAAACCAGATAAGCTCTATAGAGAAACCGAAGTAATAGATGGTATTAGTGATCACGAAGCTGTTTTTGTCGTAGTTAAAAATAAATGTGATAGAAAGGAAGGTTTTAAAAGTAGAACTATTAGCCAGTACCATATGGCTGATAAAGCAGACATGAGGCAGTTTTTAAAAAGTAATTACGATCGGTGGAAAACGGTAAATAAGAATGTAAACAGACTCTGGGATGGGTTTAAAGAAATTAAAAGTGGTAAGGAATGCTAAAGACCCACCTTATTATAATAGAGAAATAAAGAGACTAAGAAGGAGGTATAGATTGGAAAGGAATAGAGTTAGAAATGGATCTGGAAGTATGGAGAAGTTGAAGGAGCTTACTAGGAAATTGAATCTAGCAAAGAAGGCAGCTAAGGATAACATGATGGCAAGCATAATTGGCAGTCATACAAATTTTAGTGAAAAACGGAAGGGTATGTATAGGTACTTTAAGGCAAAAACGGGTTCCAAGAAGGACATTCCAGGAATAATTAATGAACAAGGAGAGTGTGTATGTGAGGATCTTCAAAAGGCAGAAGTATTCAGTAAGCGGTATGTAAAGATTGTTGGTTGCAAGCATAATGCCCAGATAGAGGAGGTGACTAATGCTAAAGAAGTATTAAAATTTACATATGATAACAATGCCATTTAAATTAAGGTACAAAAGTTGAAAAGTAGAAAAGCGGCTGGAATTGATAAGATTTATGGGGATATACTAAAGACAATGGCTTAGGATATAGTACCATATCTGAAGTACTTATTTGATTATTGTTTGGTTGAAGGAGCTGTACCAAATGAATGGAGAGTTGTTATAGTAGCCCCTGTGTATAAAGGAAAGGGTGGTAGACATAAAGCTGAAAATTACAGGCCAATAAGTTTGACATGCATTGGTTGTAAGCATTGGGAAGGCATTCTTTCTGATTATATTAGACATGTTTGTGAAATTAAGAACTGGTTCGATAGACGGCAGTTCGATTTTAGTAAAGGTTATTCCACTGAAGCTCAAGGTGTAGGATTCCAACAAGGTATAGCAGATATCTTGGATTCAGGAGGTCAAATGGACTGCATCGCGATTGACCTGTCTAAAGCATTTGATAGGGTGGATCATGGGATACTACTGGCAAAACGGAGTGCAATTGGACTAGACAAAAGAGTGACTGAATGCGTTGCTATATTTCTAGAAAATACATCTCAGGGAATTAGAGTAGGCGAAGCCTTATCTGACCCTGCAATAATTAAGAGGGGAATTCATCAAGGCAATATTATTGGACCTTGTTTTCTTTTACGTATAAATGATGTGAGTAAAGGAGTGGAATCAGAGGTAAGGCTTTTTGCGGATGACGTTATTGTGTATAGAGTAATAAGTAAGTTTCAACATTGTGAGCAACTGGAAAATGACCTCGATAATGTTGTGAGATGGACAGTAGGCAATGGTATGATGATAAACGGGGTTAAAAGTGTGGTTGTGAGTTTCACAAATAGGAAAAGTCCTCTCTCTTTTAATTACTGCGTTGATGGGTTGAAAGTTCCTTTTGGGGATCATTGTATCTGTGTATTAATATTAGGAAAGATCTGCAATGGAGTAATCACATAAATGGGAATGTACGTAAAGGATACAGATCTCTGCACATATTCTGAGGGTGTTTAGGCGTTGTAGTAAGGATGTGAAGGAGAGGGAATATAAGTCTCTGGTAAGACCCTAATTAGAGTATGGTTCCAGTGTATGGGACCCTCTCCAGGTTACTCAATTCAAGAACTGGAAAAAATCCAAAGAAAAGCAGCTCAAATTGTTCTGGGCGATTTCCGACAAAAGAGTAGCGTTACAAAAATGTTGCAAATTTTGCGCTGGGAAGAATTGGGAGAAAGAAGACGAGCTGCCCGACTAAGTGGTATGTTCCGGGCTGTCAGCGAAGAAATGGCGTAGAATGGCATTAATAGACGAATAAGTGTGAGTGGCGTCTTTAAAAGTAGGAAAGATCACAATATGAAAGTAGGAAGCTCATAGCTGCGCGCCCTTAACCGCCCGGCCAACTCGCTCGGTTGTCCTTATTGTTACACCCTGGATGTGAGTATTCGCTTTTCCAGAACTGTATACAACGCGACCATGTTTAGGTACTGTGCTATGTTGCCAAGTTCATTATTTATTTTCAAACTGCATTCACCGTAAAACAGTTTAAAGGAACTATGTTAGCATCCTTTCACATCTAGCATGCTCTTGAAATTGGTTTGCTCTAACATTTACCTTCCTGAAGAAATGCATATGCTCCTTTTCTAAAATCTACATCTATTTTTGCTGACCTTTGATTCACATTATTTTCACAGAGGAAATCTTATATCGAGCTTTGAATGCTCAAATTAATTGTAGGCTCAAGTCGACGCCAAGTTTCTTGAAATTACAGTAACTAATTAAAATGTGTTTTACGTCCCACTAACTACTTTTTGCGCCCTGAGGTTCACTCACCCTACACCAAAAATGAGTACCAGGTTAATTCCTGGGGCAAAGGCGGCTGGGCGTAGAGCTAACCACTCTACCCCATCACGTGCCGTGGTTATCACTGGTGGAAGCCTTTACCTTCCACTCCTCCAAGGGCCTTCATGGCCTGTACGGAGGTGTATTTGTCTTTGTGTTTTGACTAACTACTTTTTGACGGTTTTCGGAGACGCCGAGGTGCCTGAACTTTGCCCCGTAGGAGTTCTTGTGCGTGTCAGTAAATCTACCGACACGATGCTGACGTATCTGAGCACCTTCAAATACCACCGGACTGAGCCAGGATCGAACCTGCCAAGTTGGGGTTAGAAGGCCAGTGGCTCAAACGTATGAGCCACTCATGCCGGCAAATTGCAATAAATATTACGATTTATCACTTAATGCAATTCTGTCAAATTTTATTTCTCAACGAGTTTGTGGCAGTGTTTATATCTCCGTCTTTGTTCGTGCGGTCACGGTAGCAAGCCTGCCTCTTACATGGAGGCCCCGAATTCGCTTGCCGGCCGGGTCAGGGTTTTTGTGTGGATCGTGGTCCACTCAGGCTACGTGAGGAAAACTGAGGAGTTACTGGCGATGAGATAGCGGGCCCGGTCTAAGAAGCCAGGAATAACGGCCGAGAGGATTCGTCGCGTTGACCACGGGTTATGTAGTAATCTGTATGCCTTCGCACTGGGCAGCGGCTGTAACGCCAGGAATGTTTTAATATATCTGCGTTCGTTCTTTATATCTGTTTTAACATTAAGTCGACGTCGTGGACTGTTGATTGTCATTCCTGAAGCATAAAGAATCCCAAGGTAAGAATGTATTATTTGATGTTGCTACTTGGTTTACAACTTACGGTACTGAGCGAATTGGCTGCGTGGAACTAGTCACGTACCTGTTAGCTTACATTCAGAGGATAGTGGGTCTGACCCCCACTATCGGCAGCTCTGAAGATGGTTTTCTGAGTTTTTCCCATCTTTACACCTGGCAAATACTAGGGCTGTGTCTCAAATTCACGGTCGTTTCTTGCACATTCCCAGCGCTGTTATATCGCATCGTCGGCATGAGACCTGTCACAATAGATGCAAGGTAAAAAATAAAAAATAAAAGAAGATGGAAAAATTAACTTGTGTGCATCCGTCAAATAATCACCTAGTAAAGAGAAATATAACATACTAGCAAGATACCCGTGCTTCGCTACGGTATTATACTGAAATTTATAATTGAATGTTTAACGTTTTAAATATAATCCTCCGAAATTCGCGATCTGACTCGTTTACTGAGAGAATCCGCCAAAATTCGCGATCTGACTCGTTTTCTGAGAGATTACGGCAATGTTCCTCACATTTTCAATCTTTTTTTCCAGCAATCGATTTCGTACTTCCCGGGCTAGGTCCCGGTATTCCACGCGGTCAGTTGGGTCCCAAAATTTTTGCCATCTTTTCCTATAAGCATTTTTAGTATGGATCAAATCCTGAAGGAGATCCGGCGTGGTGTCGTCTTGGGTGCGTTGGCGGTACTTAACCCGTGGCTGGACTGTATTTGTAGTCATTACCAGGCCAGGACCCGTTTCCAGCGTGGTCCGCACAATTTGACGACGGTCCAGAACATTATTATTATTATTATTATTATTATTATTATTATTATTATTATTATTATTATTATTATTATTATATGTTCTGGAACCCACAGCAAGATGCAAGGCAGCTACTTGGCGGTAAATTACATCTGCTGCCATTGTCGTTGTTGTCAATGTGACCAGCACCATTGTCGCGCGTAGGCAAGTGTGCGGGATTTCTGGCGATACGAATGACATACTTCCGTGCATTATTGACCTTATTATAGAGGTGAACAATTAGACGGTCAATCTCATTCCTATTGTTTATTTCAAATGAGTTTAAATTTTTATTTATATGCCGGGAGATTCTACTGTAATCTAAGAACGTTCGCCGAAGGAAAAGATGGCTGTTGAAAACGAACCCAGCAAAGATTAAAAATGATCCGTTTATAATCAGAACAAGTACATCGAAAATCTACAGCCTGTTTCCAGTCATTTCACAGGGTCAGGAATGGAATGAATAAAGCCCCATCTAGCGGCGACAATAGGAATTTTGCCGGCTGCCGAACCACTCCTCTGGGGCAATGACCGATGAATGACAAATGAAATGAAATATTGGACAGTGTTGCTGGAATGAAAGATGACAGGGAAAACCAGAGTATCCGGAGAAAAACCTGTCCCGCCTCCCTTTCGTCCAGCACGAATGTCACATGGCGTGACCGGGATTTGAACCACGGAACCCAGCTGTGAGAGGCGGGCACGTTGCCGCCTGAGCAACGGAGGCTCCTTATAAAAAACATTATGAACAGTGAAATCAATTGGTTTCACATCCTTTTACACCCCACCACCGTTAAGTTTATATCCCCCTCCAAAAAATTAAAAGAAGGCGTATTTCTTTATGTTTAAAGGAGATTCCAAACACAAATGTTCACGTCTAATACCTTCAGTTTTGAGATGTAAGTATCCCCATAAAAATAATTAACTTTCTTTCACTTCCTTTCACACTTCCCCCCCTCCCCCCCCAAGTTAATTTTCCGGCAAAAATTACTTGTTTCTTTAATAGTAAAAAGATCTTCTAAATACCAATTATCACGACTCGAACTTCTTCAGTTTTTGATGCATGTGTCCTCGTGAAAGGAATTCAACTCCTTTTCACTCCCGCCCCGCAAGATGGTACCCGCCGCCCCCCCCCCTCAAAAAAACGCGTTTTTCTTTGTTTTTAAAGGAAATCCAAATACCAATTTTCACGTCTGTAACAACTTTATTTTTATTAGATATATGTATTCTCATACAATTAAGTCATTTAATTTTTCAATTCTTTCACCCGCCCCCCTTCATTGGATTTTCCGAAAATACGTGTTTCTTTACATTTAAAGCATATTCCAAATATCAAATTTCACGTCTGTAACATCTTCATTTTTGAGATATCAGTAGCCTAATTAAAAGAAGTCAACACCATTTCCAGTCACTTTAACCTCCCCCTTCTACCCAAGTGGTATTTCCGAAAACTAAAAATACAGATTTCTTTATTTTTAATAGAGAAAAAAGTACCATTTTTCACTTCTGTAACATGTTAAGTTTTTATATATATTCTGTAGAAATTCTCATTTCAAAATTTCACCCCTTTTTATTTCCCCTTAAGGGGAGTTTCCAAAAACAAATCACCTATGTTTCTTTACATTTACAGGAAATTCTAAATACCCACTTTTTACGTCTGTAACATTTTACGTTTCTCAGATATTCTGTAGATATAGTCTTTTCAAAAATTCACCAAATTTGTCTCTCCTATTT
The DNA here is from genome assembly GCF_040414725.1 of Anabrus simplex. Taxonomy (NCBI): domain Eukaryota; kingdom Metazoa; phylum Arthropoda; class Insecta; order Orthoptera; family Tettigoniidae; genus Anabrus; species Anabrus simplex. The sequence goes on along the minus strand of NC_090266.1, from coordinate 623,168,930 downwards.
AACTGCCATTAATTGGATTTTCCAAAAACAAAAAATACGTGTTTCTTTATTTTTAAAGGAGATACAATTTACAAATTTTCAGTTCTGTATTACCTTCACTTTCTGAGATATATGTATCCTCATTAAGGGCTTTCAACCCTTTTACACCCCTCCTGTTGGGATTTAGAGAAAACAAAAATACGTGTTTCTTTATTTTTAAAGGAGGTTCTAAATACCAATTTTTACATCTATAAACTTTAAACGTTTTGAGATTTAGATACACTCATTTTAAAAATTAACCCCCTTTTCATCCCCCCCCCCATTAATTGGATTATCCAAAAACAAAAAATACATGTTTCTTTATTTTTAAAGGAGATCCCAAACACCAATTTTCAGGTCTGTAATATCTTCAGGTTCTGAAATATAAGTAGCCACATTAAAGGGATTCAACCCATTTTTCACCCTTTTCCACCCTTCCTATTGGAATTTTCCGAAAACAAAAAGATACGTGTTTCTTTATTTTTAAAGAAGATTCTAAATACCAAATTTTACATCTGTAAACTTTAAAAGTTTTGAGATATAGATGCACTCATTTTAAAAATTAACCGCCCTTTTCACCCTCCCATTAATTGGATTTCCCAAAATTAAAAAACATACGTGTTTCTTTATTTTTAAAATAGATTAAAAGTACCAATTTTCAGGTCTGTAATATCTTCAGTTTCTGATATAAGTACCGGTATCCTGATTAAAGGCTTTCAACCACTTTTTCACTAGTGCAAAAACAAATTACGAAGGATAGGATTAGAAGAATGGTGGGAAAGATGGGGTGAGAGGAAAGATTAGGTATTGAAATAAGTAGCAAGGAGAGTGGCTGATATAGAAAGACAGACTTTAATTATGGAATGTAGGGAAAGAGACTCATTATCAGTTTTAAACAAATTAGTAGAAACTACGAACCCAAGAACCGAATTTGAGGGTAGGAGGAGAAAAAGAGGATTATACTGATGGGTTTTGGGAATTCCAAGAAATTTAGGATGGATAGGTCGAGAAAACAAGGATAGATGTATATTATGTGGAGAGGGATGGTCGGATATGCATATTTTTTCTAAATGTAGCGAATTAGAAGAGATAAAAAGGAAAGTGTTGAATAAGAAAAAGTAGAAATGGGTCGTAAGATGACGACGTGGCAATGTAGAGAATGGGAAAGAGAAACAAACATACCAAAATATTTAAATTTGGTTAGAGCCAGGTTTGTAAAAAAATTAAGTGAAAAATAGAAAGGTGTTATGTTCCAGATAATGATTGCCAAAAGGAAAAGATTGTAGTATAGTGTTGGAAATACGAAGAATGTATCATATTTAGGCTAAGCGACGCAAAAAATATATTATGACAAATAATTTTAGGACAAAAAGTTGAAAAGAAGAAAGAAGTGTGCTAACTATAATGGATATGTATAGAAAGGTGTAATAGAGAATGGTTTTATTAGACTAAGTGATTTAAATATGAGGAAAGAACTATGGTGTGTAAGAGAAATTGTCGATTTGTGGACGAGTTCGGTGAAAAAAATGAAATAGATTATCATTAGATCATCATAGTGAATAGAAAAAATAAATAGGATAAACAGGTACATCGAAATTGGTAATTTAAAAAAATGTGTAATCAATTAGTGGTAAAAATCTAAGAGATATAAATAGGATGAAAGAACGGTGAGGATTAAGGAAACTCTAAAAGTGTGAACAGTCCAGTGTTGCTCAATGGTGTATAGAAAACAAACTCTAAGACATAGTGTTGTCAATATAGTGGTTAAGTTATTATAAGGTAGATGAATAGGTGTAAGTGAAGAAGAGAGACGGAAAGATGTGAATGAGAGGGAGTGGGGATTATAAGGGGAAGGATGGGGTGAGACCGACCCATCCTAAAGTGTGATAAACAAACATGTCCGTACATAAAGAAAATGGAGGTTCAAGATGGGAGAGGCAATGTGCAACAAGACGACACAGATTAGATTAGTAGGCGGGACAATAGATAAGAACGTGATGAATCGCTGGACGGTCCGGCTTCCACGTCGGCGATTCGTCACACAAAGAAGGGGAGGGAAACACATTGTCATAGAGGTTTAGGTGGGGACGATATCTGACCCACGGGTGTGACTGAGAACGGTAGGATGGCAGGAAGGTGTTCCCTCATCACCAAGGATACCGCGATCAGCCAGGTGTCTCTTTTCTTGTTAGGTAGTTGTAGGGAGTAGAAATTTAAGTTTTAGTGAAGCGAGGTGCAGTTGATGGTCTGGAGATCCGCCTCAGCAGCATCTTCAAATTAGTTTAAGTGTGTTTTTGTGTGTTTTTTAGTTTTTGTCTTTTTTCTCTCTGCTTTGTTTTGTTGAAAGATGGAATAGATTTTGTTGGTTTATGTAGCCTAATGGGTGCCCTAACATGTGGACAGGACATCCGCCCTTGTTAGGAGCATCGTAGTAGATTTAGTAAGTGTGTTTTTGTGTTTTTTTTTAGTCTTTTGTCTTTTTTCTCTCTGCTTTGTTTTGCTGAAAGAGAGAATAGATTTTATTTGATTATGTAGCCTAGTGGGTGCCCTAACATGTGGACAGGACATCCGCCCTTCTTAGGAGCATCGTAGTAGATTTAGTGAGGTAGTTAGGTAGTTTTAGGAGAGTTATAATAGATATTATATGTTTGTATGTTTGCCTTTGTTGTCTTTATTGCCTGTAAACCGAAGGTGTAAACTAGGATGTGCAATAAAGAAATGTTTAATGTTAAAGGCATTCAACTCATTTTTCACCCTTTTCCACCCTTCCTATTGGAATTTACCGAAAACAAAAATATACGTGTTCCTTTATTTTTAAAGGAGATTCTAAATACCAAATTTTACATCTATAAACTTTAAAAGTTTTGAGACATAGATACACTCATTTTAAAAATTTACCCCCTTTTCACCCCCCACCCCCCCATTAATTGATTTTCCAAAAACAAAAAATTCCTGTTTATTTATTTAAAGGAGATCCCATACACCAATTTTCAGGTCTGTAATATCTTCAGTTTCTGAGATATAAGTATCCTCATTAAAGGCATTTAACCCATTTTTCACCCCTTTTCACCCCTCCTATTGGGATTTTCCGAAAACAAAAAATTACGTGTTTATTTCTTTTTAATGAAGATTCTAAATACCAATTTTTACATCTGTAAACTTTAAACGTTTTGAGATATAGATGCACTCATTTTAAAAATTAACCCCCGCTTTTCACCCTCCCATTAATTGGATTTTCCAAAAACAAAAAATACGTGTTTCTTTATTTTTAAAAGAGATCAAAAGTACCAATTTTCAGATCTGTAATATCTTCAGTTTCTGATATAAGTACCGGTATGCTGATTAAAGGCTTTCAACCACTTTTCACTGTTTTTCACCCCTCCTATTGGGATTTTCTGAAAACAAAAAAATACGTGTTTCCCTATTTTTAAAGAAGATTCTAAATACCAATTTTTACATCTGTAAACTTTTAACGTTTTGAGATATAGATACACTCATTTTAAAATTTCACCCCCCTTTTCACCCCCTTAGCGACGGAATATCCAAAAATCCTCTCTTAGCGAGCACCTACATCTCAATATGAATAGATCCCCAAAATTTCATTTCTTTATGTCCAGTAGTTTTGGCTCGGCGATGATGAATCAGTCAGTCAGTCAGTCAGTCAGTCAGTCAGTCAGTCAGGACAAGTTATTTTATATATATAGACTAGCAAGACACCCGTGCTTCGCTACGGTATTATACTGAAATTTATAATTGAATGCTTATTGTTTTAGATATATAATCCGCCGAAATTCGCGATCTGACTCGTTTTCTGCGAGAATCCACCAAAATTCCCGATCTGACTCGTTTTCTATTAGATTCCGGCACGTTTCCTCCCATTTTTCAATCTTCCTTTCCAGCAATCGATTTCGTACTTCCCGGGCTAGGCTCAGGTATTCCTCCCGGTCAGTTGGGTCCGTAAATCTTTGCCATCTTTTCCTATAATCATTTTAATATGTATAAAATCCTTCAGGAGATCCGGCGTGGTGTCATATTGGGTGCTTTGGCGGCACTGAACCCGCGGCCGGACTGCATTCTTAGTCATTACCCGTCCAGGAGCCGTTTCCAGCGCGGTCCGCACATTTGACGACGGTCCGGAACATTATTATTATTATTATTATTATTATTATTATTATTATTATTATTATTATTATTATTATCATTATGTGTTGCTGGAATGGCTGATGACAGGGAAAACCGGAGTATCCGGAGAAAAACCTGTCCCGCCTCCGTTTTTTCCAGCACGAATATCACATGGAGTGACCGGGATTTGAACCACGGAACCCAGCTGTGAGAGGCCGGCGCGCTGCCGCCTGAGCAACGGAGGATTCTTATAAGTACATTAAGAACAGTAAAATCAATTGGTCTCATCTCCTTCTACACCCCACCGCCGTTAAGTTTATTTACCGCCACCCCTGCCTCCCCCCCCCCCAAAAAAAATTAAAAGAAGGCTTGTTTCTTTATGTTTAAAGGGGATTCCAAACACCAATGTTCACGTCTATTGTCTTCAGTTTTGAGATAGAAGTATCTCCATTTAAAAAAATTTACTTTTTTCACTTCATTTCACACTACTCTCCCCCCCCCCCCTCCCCTAAGTGAATTTTCCCGCAAAAAATACTTGTTTCTTTAATAGTAAAAGATCTTCTAAATACTAATTATCACGACTCTAACTTCTTCAGTTTTTGCTTTGTGTGTCCCCATGAAAGGAATTCAACTCCTTTACACTCCCACCCTCCAAGATGGTTTCCCCACCAAAACGCGTTTTTCTTTGTTTTTAAAGGAGATCTAAATACGAATTTTCACGTCTGTAACAACTTTAGTTTTTATTAGATGTATGCATTCTCATACAATTAAGTCAATTAAATTTTTAATTCTTTCACCCCCCCCCCCCCCCTTTCATTGGATTTTCCGAGAATACGTCTTTCTTTACTTTTAAAGCAGATTGCAAATATCAAATTTCACGTCTGTAACATCTTCATTTTTAAGATATCAGTAGCCTAATTAAAAGAATTCAACACCATTTTCAGTAACTTTTACCCACCCCCCCACCACCCAAGTGGTATTTCCGAAAACTAAAAATACACGATTCGTTATGTTTAATAGAGATAAAAAATACCATTTTTCACTTCTGTAACATGTTAAGTTTTTTTAGATATACTGTAAAAATTCTCATTTTGAAATTTCACCCCTTTTGAGTTCCCCTTAAGTGGAGTTTCAAAAAACAAATCACCTATGTTTCTTTACATTTACAGCAGATTCCAAACACCCACTTTTTACGTCTGTAACATTTTACGTTTCCAAGATATTCTGTAGATATAGCCTTTCAAAAAATTAACCCCAATTTGTCACTCCTGTTTAACCGCCATTAATTGGATTTTCCAAAAACTAAAAAATACGTGTTTCTTTATTTTTAAAGGAGGTCCCATATACAAATTTTCAGTTCTGTAATATCTTCAGGTTCTGAAATATAAGTATCCTCATTAAAGACATTCAACCCATTTTTCACCCTAGCCTATTGGGATTTACAGGAAACAAAAAATACGTGTTCCTTTATTTTTAGAGGAGATTCTAACTACCAATTTTTACATCTGTAAATTTTAAAGTTTTAAGATGTAGACACACTCATTTTAAAAAATTCACACCCCCCTTTTCACCCCCCAATATTGAATTTTTCAAAAACGAAAAAATACGTGTGTTTCTTTACTTTTAAAGTAGATCCCAAATACCAATTTTCAGGTCTGTAATATCTTCAGGTTCTGAAATATAAGTAGCCTCATTAAAGGCATTCAACCCATTATTCACCCTTTTACACCCTTCCTATTGGGATTTTCCGAAAACAAAAGAATACGTGTTTCTTTATTTTTAAAGGAGATTCTAAATACCAATTTTTATATCCATACACTTTAAAATTTTTGAGATATAGATACACTCATTTTAAAATGTCACCCACTCTTAACCCCCCCCCCCCCAGTAATTGGATTTTCCAAAAACAAAAAAATGCGTGTTTATTTTTAAAAGAGATCCCAAATACCAATTTTTAGGTCTGTAATATCTTCAGGTTCTGAGATATAAGTAGCCTCATTAAAGGCATTCAACCCCTTGTTCACCACTTTTCACGATTCCTATTGCGATTTTCCGAAAACAAAAAAATGCGTGTTTATTTTTAATGAAGATTCTAAATACCAATTTTTACATCTGCAAACTTTAAAAGTTTGGAGATATAGATTCACTCATTTTTAAAATTCACCCCCTTTTCACCCTCCCATTAATTGGATTTTCCAAAAACAAAAAATACGTGTTTCTTTATTTTTGACAGCGATCGAAAGTACCAAAATTCAGGTCTGTGATATCTTCAGTTTCTGAGATATAAGTAGCGGTATCCTGATTAAAGCCATTCAACCCCTTTTTCACCCCTCCTATTGGGATTGTCCGAAAACAAAAAAATATGTGTTTCCTTATTTTTAAAGAAGATTCTAAATACCAATTTTCACATCTGTAAACTTTTAAAGTTTTGAGATATAGACACACTCATTTTAAAATTTCACCCCCCTTTTCACCCCCTTAGGGACGGAGTATCCAAAAATCCTCTCTTAGCGAGCACCTACGTAATAATATGAATATATCCCCAAAATTTCATTTCTTTATGTCCAGTAGTTTTGGCTCGGCGATGATGAATCAGTCAGTCAGTCAGGACAAGCTACTTTATATATATAGATTATTTATCAATAATGGCATATGTGACAATCCACTACCTTATTTGCTTCTAGTTGGCGTAGCAGAAGCTACAGCAGTTTCCAAATGGGAAGCCGGTTCAATAATATTTGATTAGCCGTACATGGTTACATCCCCTGTCATTCTCGCACGATGAACGTCTCGAAGGCTGTTTACTGCTTTTTCTTTTCGAGAATAAGGTGAAGAATGGTATAAGGCTTACCTGATAAAGAAAACGAGTGTAGATATTTGAACTGTCTTGAAATGTGTGCTAAACGAATATGAGAGAACCAGTAATGAAAACGGAATGTTGCATTGCACCGCGATACATACGTGCATTGTTTAAGTCTGTACAATGAAAACCAAAGATAAAATACACTGTTAGGATGAACGACAAGAGAGCGCACGATTCCAGGCACAACAATGTTTCAGACAGCAGCTGGACTGAATACGAGCGATGTTAAACGAATGATACATGAACCGAACATTTCACGTTAAATAAGTCTGCACGCATCACCAACGTTGCATCAGTTCCGTATTGGGAAGCACTCAGACAACACATCAAATGCCAGCTTGCTATATAAAAATTACTGCAATTTATTGTCATACATTTTCAGTAAATATTTCATGTAAACTACGAACAAAAAGGTAAAAGTTTACATCCTTGTAAAACCCCTGTAACTTCCTTAAACCAAAAACTTATTCTGCCATCAATTCACGCTGTGGCCTGATTGCCAATATAAAAGCCTCTGGTTACCTGTATTACCCTACGCCTGGTCCCGTCCAGGGATTTATTTCGGTGGAGATGTGGTAAGCAGTTTAGCTTATGTCAATGACTTAGTCTTATTATCGCCGAAATCTTGAGATCTAATATTTTGGAGCTTGAAAAGAGGTGCTGCGAGTATGACGTGAACATCAGTTTTCCAATACTGAAGTGATATTATTTGGAAAGAAACCTAAGAGGACTGAATTTCAGATATGGAGCAAAAAACTAGAACAGATGGACCATTTCAAGTACTTAGCATGTGTGTTCTACCAGGATGGTAATAAAATAATCGGATTAAGATCGTCTACAGCATGTTATGAAGTAATCAACGTAAGAATACAGTTAAAACAGAAATGACGAGAAGGTGGTCTTCACTGCCAACATTTCTCAATGTACGTTACATTTAGTTTCTACAACTAAAATTTAAAAAAGCCCATGGTGCAAACAACCCATTGAAAAGAGGTAGAGCGAGTATTGGCATTGCTCAGGCGACTGTTGCTCAGCCAGAGTGCCTGCATTTATGGTATTGGAGTGTCTCGCGATCAGCGCGACCCCTTCCTCAGTCGCATGGCTTGACTTTCTGGACCGGGTTTGCTGCTTCTTTTATCAAAATGTAACTGTTCGCTCTCCTCATCAAGACACTTGGCGAGATGAAAGTTATTATCTTGGGACACGTGAATATCAAATAAACTATTTGTGGCTTGCCCGCAAATTGCCACGCAAATAGAAACAATTAACATTCCATGGTTTCCCATTTCTCTATGTGATGTTTGGGTGCCAGGGTTACAGTTTTAAACAAAACTGTAAACCAAAATTTATATTTACTAGCATAGAGACTTATACTTAAATCACAGGGGTAGGATTTTAAATAATTAACCATTAAGTATCGCTTAAGAAAGAAAATTAACGCAATATAAAATACAAATGAATTTATTATACAAAAAATTAGATGAATCGGAAAAGTTCCTTAAAGCGTAGGAGGATTTAGAATTAACGTTACTGAAATTACTATTGCTTGCTTTATCTAATTGAAGCTCACCAATTGCAGCTTTCGTTGAAGTCATCGGGTTTCCGTGGTTACTCGTTCTCTTCTTCTCGATTTAGAATTGGCTCCATGGACATCCTTCCTTCTCTGATGTGGCACGGGCTATCTGGACTAGCACTCCCTAATTTCCTAGTCTTTAAATTAGACATTGGCCCTATACTTGTAAAAACTGATCAGCGTTGATCGTAAGAGGAGAAAATTCAGAGATATGAAATTTTCCATATTAGTAGAAATCTCAATCCAACTGAGCTATACTATTTATACGGTACGGACTTGTACCAAATTCCGTAGACTTGAACTAAACTTAGTTCTTCGTCCAGAAGATTTACTGAATATAAGACAAGCCGTAAGCTTGTTTCGTCTCACGCAGATCCGATAACATAACCGCACCTAAGTTCTGTATCGAAGCGACAACACATTGTACTAAAATAACTATGTCGCGGAGCGACCACACAATGTCTCCAAATCATTAACGTCGTTCAAAGTAGATGTTCACAGAAGAAGTTCTAATAGTAGTTAGGATCACAGCAGAAGTAGTAGTTAGGATGTTAGGATGATCTCCCTCGTGGTGAGAATCTCTATATATTCGGGCTCACCCCCACTCTTGGTAACAGTTCAATCTCAAAACTCATATACAACGAAGTGTCTGATTCGTAGATCGATTTATCAACCCCCGTTCTCTTCTTTCTTGACAAGTCCAGTAGGCGTGGCGATGATGTAGCTGACCAGCTTGCAAGCCTCGCGCGCGGGTCGCTGTTTACTAGCCTTGGCTCATGAGTTAAACCCAGTGAGTCATGCAAATTTCCACGCTCAAGAATAACCTTTTCCATATACACAAATATGAGATGAAATGACAACAACTATATTTCAACATATTAACCAAATCCAATACATAATAAATTCCCATCTTTCATAATATAATAATAAATAATAAATGATGTTATAATATATACAATATGATTGCAAAAACCTTATTTACAAATGCTTGACGTAGAATACATATGTTATTACGAATAATTGCCGATGGCGGATAAACTTGATATCAAATGATCTCGCGTAAAATGATATTATATTAAATTAGTAGGGCTGGAGAAGCCTGGACGGTTACAAAATGGCTCCTTAGTTGAACTCACGAAGCTGCCCGTTTCAACACTCAGTCTAGCATTTAAATCTTTGGACGAACCGCATATTGAAGCTTGGTCTTCCGTATAAGCAGACAGGTTACCTATAAACCACAGAGTTGGCCGATTTCTAGTGTCTAATTACCAAAGAACTGTATTTTGTAGTTGTAAAAACTTGAATTTCTTTCTTTTTTTTAGTTTCCTAGAGTAACATGGTTGTAACATATAAAATATGAAAAATTCTGAAACTTTTATACGCATTGATGACTTTTGTGAGGATGCCGTTATATTTAAAGACTAAACAGTCATCTGTTCGAAGTAGCTATACCAGCGCGCGCGTGTGGTGTTCCTAACAATGAGTGTAACTGTAACTCTGTGATCTAGAGCTAATTTAATTCTACCAGCTTCGTGGCATAGGTACACTCTGAGGCCCCGGGTTCAAGTCCCGATCAGTAGGCCTACAAGGATTTAAAATCTGGACTACAAGTTTGAATGGGGTTCACTCAGCCTCGGCCAACTGGGGAGCTGTCTCATATGAAAGGCTGTGGATCCAATCCCGAAAGCAACACGGTTCAACATAATTATCACCACTCTGATCACGTTGTATTAAAATATCTACATGGTACTGGCTGGCAGAAGTCGTCTTGGCAAGTGAAAGTCCCAAATGGATTGCATATGCCACAGTTTATTTTTTTTTGTTAGGGGCTTTACGTCGCACCGACACAGATAGGTCTTATGGCCGCGATGGGATAGGAAAGGCCTAGGAGTTGGAAGGAAAGGGCCGTAGCCTTAATTAAGGTACAGCCCCAGCATTTGCCTGGTGTGAAAATGGGAAACCACGGAAAACCATTTTCAGGGCTGCCGATAGTGGGATTCGAACCTACTATCTCCCGGATGCAAGCTCACAGCCGCGCGCCTCTACACGCACGGCCAACTCGCCCGGTCCACAGTTTATTAATAATGTTATTGGTTTTATGTCGCACCATCCTATGGCGACGATGGGATAGACCGGGTTAGGACTGGCGAGGAAGCTGCCGTGGCTTCAATTAAAGTACAACCCCAGAATTTGTCTCGTGTGAAAAAAAGGAAAACCTCCAGAAAACCAACTTCAGGACTCCCGACAGTGGGGTTCGTATCTACTATCTCCCAAATCCAGTCTTATTAACTTTCACATTATGTGACTATGTACTGTTAGTTGTGGTTAGGTGTAAGAGAGGGCCGTGACTCCTAACTACGCCACATACAAAGGCATAAAATGAATAATTAATGCAAGATAATAGGTAAACGCTGAAACCGCGAACCATCTTGCACGGTCCTACTAATTTTTCGGATTTGAAGAAGCCGAGGTGCCAACATTTTGTCCCGCAGGTGTTCCTTTTATTATTAACAGAAAACCTACCATCAGGAGGCTGGCGTATCGAAGCATCGTAAAACATCACCGGACTGAGCGGGGATCGAACCCGTCAACTTGGGCTCAGGAGGCCAGCACTCTACTGTCTGAACTTCTCACCCGGCACGTTTCGTGTTTCCAAGTTCATTAGTGTAAAACAAGGTTCGTAATCCTATTTTAGCACTTGCCCAGGATTAAAATGAATAATTCATCGGGAGGAGCGCACTTACTCATCACAGCACTCGCAGCAACACTGGAGCAGAACGGGACCAGCTATGTCCACGTTTCTATTTGGCGCTAGCATATAATCCCAAACCCTGTTTAGTAATATTTTCCGCCCACAGTTATAACATGTGCACTGAAACCTTCCGCAATTCACTTAACATCAAATTTCAAATAATAGTATCTGCGTTATTATTATTATTATTATTATTATTATTATTATTATTATTATTATTATTATTATTTCCACTCATTTCGTCATTATGTTATAACTGGATTTAGAAAGCAAGTTGTCCATTTTGTTTGTTTTCAATTTCGTGTGGCTATTTCTAGCCGAGCGCAGCCCTTGTAAGCCAGTCCCTCCGATGAGGGTGGGCGGCATCTGCTATGTGTAGGTAACTGCGTGTTATTGTGGTGGAGGATAGTGTTGTGTGTGGTGTGTGAGTTTCAGGGATGTTGGGGACATCACAAACACCAAGCCCCTGGTTATTGGAATTAACCAATGAATGTTTAAATCCCCGACCCGGTCGGGAATCGAACTCGGGACCCTCTGAACCGAAGGCCAGTACGCTGACCATTCAGCCAACGAGTCGGACCATTTTGTTTGTATATTATGCAGTATCTTCGGTATTTTATGTGTATTGGATAGTACAGAAGGGTAGGTGTTGGTTTCACACTTCATGTAACTTACACACTCGTTAGTTGTAAATCAAGGATAGGTACCCCTAACTTTTCCAGGTAAAATAAATGACCTATCTATCTATCTATTTATTTATTTATTTATCCTGTTATTTCTTCATTATAGCAATGGGTACTATATTTCAACAGGAAGTCGAACCTGGTATTGCTAGTGAACCTTATATTAAAAGTAGATATATCTACACGAACAGTACTAGTTTAAGGTTGCAGATTGTATTTATTACATCACAGACATGCCTGGATCAACATGTTGTGATAGACTATCTTTTCTAATTTCTGATACCAGATCTAATGAGATGCAATGATATGTGTTTGTTGGTGTATTTGTTCCTGAAATACAACATATATCAGTATTAAAATGAACTACTGAATACTTTGGAGTTGGACTCGAGGTCAAGAAATGCGCTGATCTACAATGGTCATTTGGTTATAGAAGAGGAAGCTGTGGAATGAGGAGGAGTAGTGAAGTCTAAATGTGAGTAGCTGTAGACAGTTGAATTTGGCCTTTTATCGACGACAGTTCTTGTTTCATGCAGTCCAATAAATATTTCGAACGTCACATTATATTTGGACAGATTCAAACGATACAAATTTAATTTCTAAGTGGCATAGCACTCACAGATGTTATGTTAATTTTTACCGTGCATAGAGTACATATTCAAATAAAAAATCAAACCCCATGGCACTACAGCCCTTGAAAGGCCTTGGTCTACCAAGTGACTGCTGCTCAGCCCGAAGGCCTGCAGATTACGAGGTGTCGTGTGGTCAGCACGACGAATCCTCTCGGCCACTATTCTTGGCTTCCTAGACCGGGGCCGCTATCTCACAGTCAGATAGCTCCTCAATTCTAATCACGTAGGCTGAGTGGACCTCGAACCAGCCCTCAGGTCCTCAGCCCTGGCCGGGAATCGAACCCGGGACCTCCGGGTAAGAGGCAAGCACGCTACCCGTACACCATGGGGCCGGCAGGGTACATTTATGACAAAACCTCACATTAGGCTACAAGTCACGCAAATTGTGAAGAATTTTCAAGAGTCAGAAAGAGGAGCGAAAGAGGAGGTAAATGTATGCATTACCTTGAGAACTGCAAACAAAACGCTAAGAGTACAAATCGAGGGATTGTACGGGCATACAAGTGGCTTTATTAAGCTGTATATGCGTTTTTACTTATATCTGAAGGTCATGTTGTTGCATTCCATCTATTTCTGTACACCACCGAAGCTAAATCGACTTAGAAATATCTTCATTTCGAAAGCTACTAATAGGTCTAATCTTCGCAAGAACTCCCCAATTAATAGACAAATGAGAAAACACAATAATATTAATAATTATTCATAGGTTGATATTTGTCCACCTCTGTGGTGTAGTAGTTAGTGTGATTAGCTGCCACCCGCCCGGGTTCGATTCCCGGCTCTGCCACGAAATTTGGAAAGTGGTACGAGGCTTGGAACAGTGTCCACTCAGCCCTGGGAGGTCAAATAAGTAAAGGTGGGTTCGATTCCCACCTCAGCCATTCTGGAAGTTGTTTTCCGTGGTTTCCCACTTCTCCTCCAGGCAAATGCCGGGATGGTACCTAACTTTATGCCATGGCCACATCCTTCCCTCTTCCTAATCTATTCCTTCCAATCTTCCCATCCCCCATCAAGGCCACTGTTCAGCATAACAGGTGAGGCCGCCTGGGCGAGGTACTGGTCATCCTCCCCAGTTGTATCCCCCGACCCAGAGTCTGAAGCTAAAGGACACTGCCCTTGAGGCGGTGGAGGTGGGATCCCTCGCTGAGTCCGAGGGAAAAACCAACACTGGAGGGTAAGCAGATTAAGAAGAAGAAGAAGAAGAAGAAGAAGGAGAAGATTGATATTTTCCGTGTGATAGAAGCTACACTTACTTCATGTAATTTTGGGCACTTGAACAGTTTAAAAGATACTACGAAATTTGAACTACTCCAGCATAAACTCATTACTCAGTTATATCCTAAGTGAAATATCCTGTTTTAATCATTTATATTCTTATTAGTCAGGAGATAGTAGGTTCGAACCCCACTGTCGGCAGCCCTGAAAATGGTTTTCCTGGTTTCCCATTTTCACACCAGACAAATGCTGGGGCTGTACCTTAATTAAGGCCACGGCCGCTTTCTTCCCATTCCTAGCCTTTTCCTGTCCCATCGTCGCCATAAGACCTATCTGTGTCGGTGCGACGTAAAGCAACTAGCAAAAAAATGAAATATATTCTTATTAGTTATCAATATATTTCTGATGTGATAATCGAGTATACTGTATTGTATTGCGATGTGATTTTAGTTACATTATGTTCTATGTTGCTTCTAAACTTGATTGCGACCGATGGAGTTGGCTACGCGGTTTGGTACATGTAGCTGTGAGCTTGCATTCGGGAGATAGTGGGTTCGAACCCCATTGTCGAAAGCCCTGAAGATGTAGTTTCGCTGGCTTCCCATTTTCACACCAGACTGTACCTTAATTAAGGCCACGGTCACTTCCTTCTCAATCCTAGACTTGTCCTATTCCATTGTCACCGTAACACCCATCTCTATCGGCACGACTTCAAGCAAAAGAGCAAAAAATCTTGATTGTGTGACATTGAAAATAATTGAAATAATATATTTGTTGATTGTTTTACATATATTCTACATGGCAATTGTAGTGGACATTGAACCTGGGACTCATGGTTTGTTAAGTTCATAACAAATAAATAAATAAATAAATAAATAAATAAATAAATAAATAAATAAATAAATAAATAAATAAATAAATAAACGGATATTTCAATATCAAAACGTTTTATATTTAAATATTTAGGGCTCGTATTTAATAAGATCTGAGAGCATGGACATGTAGACTCTTACTCTGATTTATGAAACAGTAAAGGAAGGATGGGACGTGGATCTATGTTAAGGGGAGACATTGCATAAGCCAGGCAAGCGAACTTCAGAAGCGTGCTGTATTGATCGGTGGCGTCCTCGTGGTACTTACAGCCGAACTGTGCCGAACTTCAGCGATCAGGGCCGACATCGCGTGGGCTCACTGCTCGTCCCGCATTAAATAAGCACGCGTCAATGCTCACTGGGTCTCAAATTAAATCTAAAGCCGATAATTAAGTGCAACAAATGAGTATTAAAAATATCCTACCACTTTACCCTTGGGTCGTCAATGTGCTGCAGATACGGCACACTGTCAGATATCCACATTCCTTTATTTGTTCTGAGCTAAGACTTTTCTAATTTTCTGTGAATTATTGGGCCGTAAATAACATGCGGCGGTGACCTAGTCGATACAACTCCAGACTGTAGCTGACGTCCGACCAGTCTGCGATAAGTCTCTTGGGTTGAGCCAAAGCTAAAAGTGGAGGGATAGTCGTTCAAAAATAAATGAGTGCGTGGTATTGAATGTTCCTCGCATTTGGTATTTTATCACACTTAATATTAATTATTATCAAAGTATATTTTACTTCCCAAGTAGATAAACACCCTGTGGATAGCAACATCAAACATTATACAGTATATTGTTTCTGAGTAAAGTGTACCTGTGAAGAACTTACACAACACCATGCGCTCATTTTTCTTGAGCGACTGTACATGCGTTCATGGATATAGAATAATAATTTTATTGGTTTTACGTCCCACTAACTACACTGACCGATAAAATAAGTCGAGCACTTGCATTTCTTACGTAAAATCTGAATTTATTCCACTATTCCACTAAAACATGACTTTAAATTTTACAAAAACTTGGTTATAGAAAATGCCAAAAGGTGTTTTACAACACGCATTAACTCTCTATTTTCCTTAAATTTTGCAAGTCTTGAAATTTTTCAGTTTTCTTAAGTTTTCTCTTCAGTTGATTTTTGTCAATTTTTATTAAATTTAAGGCGAAATAAAACAAAGTTAATGTTTGTACTACACTTCATATGGACAATGATCACTAAAAACCTGTGTTTTCTGCCCTAGCGTCAATGACAGCCCGTACACGCTCAGGCATACTGTTCACAAGTCGCTGGATGGCCACTGCAAGGATGCGATCCCACTCCTCCAATATGTTCTCAGTTGTGCCAAGGTGGCGTAGTCACGTTGTCTGACGTTCCTTACAACCGTGTCCAACACATGCTCAATGGGGTTTATACCTGCACTACGTGCTGGCAAGTCCAGGGTTCGAAAACCAACTTCCTGCAGCTCATGCATCGCGGTCGGTAGGGGGATGAGCTTTATCACACATCGGGATGAAATTCCAGCCAATGAAAAATGCATCACGAGGTCGACCAGGATCTTCTCTATGAACCTTTGGGCACTGAGGTTCCCATGATCGATGAACACCAACTCAATGCGAGACATAGGCCTACTGTCGATGCAACACCTTCACAAATCCGCCTTCAAACGGAGTCCTCGAGGGGAAACGAATGGTGCGGTACCTCTCTCCAAGCCTTCTCCACACTCTTTCTCTTCTAAAAGGAGACATAATATTAAAGTGATTCCCGCTAGTGAAGAGAACAGGTACCCACTGCTCCCGGGTCCATGCAAGGTGCTGCCTCGCAATACAAAAACACACTTCTCTGCGTTGTTGTTCGGGTAAGCATCCAGGTGCAGGTCTTCTGGATGGAAGATACACTTAATGTAACTCTGTTCGCTCACTCACTCTCATATATCCGACATTTTCCAGTTGATTTCTTACCTGAACTGCTGTGGTATAACGATCTGCATGAAGTTGAGGTTCTAACTCTGGACTTGCCAGCACGTAGTCCTGGCAAACCCCATTGAACATGTATGGGGTACGCTTGGAAGGAACGTTAGACAACGTGACCACACTACCTTGGCACAAATGAGAACATGTTGCTGGCAGAGACCATCCAACAACTTGTGAACAGAATGCCCGAGCGTCCATGGGCCGTTATTGACGCTAAGGGTGGATACACCCGTTTTTAGTGGCCAGTGTCCACATGAAGTGCAGTACAAACATTAACTTTGTTTTGTTTGGCCATGAATCGAATAATAATATTTTTTTTAAAAAACTGAAAAGAAAACTAAACTGACCAATTTCAAGAATTGCAAAATGTAAGGAACATTGTGAGTTAATGCGTATTGTAAAACGTGTCTTGGTATTTTTCTGTAGCCAAATACCTGCCCTTTGTAAAATTTAAAATAATATTGGAGAACTGATGCATTTTAGCGGAATAAATTAAGATTTTTCATAAGAAATTAAAGTGTTCCATTTTTTTCGGTCAGGGACGGTTTTTGGAGACGCCATGGATATATATATATATATATATATATATATATATATATAGAGAGAGAGAGAGAGAGAGAGAGAGAGAGAGAGAGAGAGAGAGAGAGAGAGATTTCTTTAATATGGCGTGATAGGAGAAGACTCACTCCTTTAGCATTATATACAGCGTGTTGCAAATTTGTCGACATAAATTGATATCGGTGCTAAAGAACACCAAGACAAAATGATTTTACGTAGGAGTGTAAGCCCGCTGAAGTCGTCTATTTGTGCTACACAATGTTTACGGAGCTGTTTCTTTGGGCCTGTTTACGTGGACTGGTGTAGACTAGAGTAGTATCACCTGATCTCTCATGCCTCGATTACTTCTGGGGCATTTCCCGCTGCTCTTGTACGAAACACCCGTTGAACCAGAAGAAGACCCCGCCGGGAGGATTGCTGTAGCCACTGGAATCATTCGTGAGAGACAGGAGGTTCCCGAACGCGTACGACAGTTAATGTTTCGACCCTACAATGCATACGTTGTGGATAAACTACGGAAATTCGATAGACTGCGGTTTAGCCGGTTATACCTAACACTACCCAAAACCCCTGGATAAAGGCAGGGGATTAAACTGAAAAACAGTTTTACCCGGGTAATATATGGTCTAAACAACCGTCTTTGAATAAAGGAATTCAAGTACTTAACACAAAAATACTTTCTTATTTTAAACGCAAAATTTCTGATGCAGATTGGGACAACAAAATATGAAATTACAATATGAAATACAAATATGTGGGGTTCTAGGGCATAAGAAATGAGCTGAAATTCAACCAAAAAGAAGGGAAATTACAATTGAGAGATCAATATGATTTTTAAAATATGATAATAAAATTTAAAATTAACTTTGAATGAACTCCAGTATGACAGTCAGACCTTCAAAACGTGTATACTAAATCACATAAATTAGTTACCTTTTCACTTATAACACAAACTTTCTGACACAGAATGTGGTAATGGGAGAATTAAGTAACCTACGAAACAAAGTTATAGGTTTCTGGGGCATATTAAGTAAGCTAACAAATAACTAGAAACAAGAGAAATAACCATCAGAATATCGATCATGCCTTGTTTGCTTAAGAAGTACATTACTCTTCTTCTTTACTTGCTCAAGCAAAACAACCTGTAATGAGCTGCTTTTTAACACAGCAGTGCCCAGAATCCTGAGAAGTAAATAAACCAGCACACCCGTGCACGCATGGGTAAGTTCGTGCTTTATCCGTATGTAAACCGGAATAAAACTGAAATGGAATAAATTTTGTACTTTATATCCAAAGTTGTCGGTTAAGGTCAGCTTTACTCAGATAAAGCTCGGATTATTCGATCTCCTTATTTTACTCGTAACACATACTGTACATTGATGCTGACGGTCGAAACTTCGAGCATCTTCCGTAATAAATAAATTACACAGTTCCTATCTCTGTACATCAAGGCCTCCCTAGCTCTCAGGGAAAGGAAAAATCTAATGTAGACAAGTGTTCTTCAAAGTCGGTATTACGTAGAAGTGGTAGTACCGCCGCCCACCAACAAGCAGGGGATACCGTGGGTGTTATTCTACCGCGGAATACAAGTCGCCATTCACCTTCCAGAATATTAAAAGTACTACATACCCCCAGATCTATCCCCCGCCCCCACTCCCCTACAAACTGTCATATGGGCGGCCATGCTTTACATCACCACCAATAACTTCGAAAACATCTAGCGACAAGAGCTGACTTCAGCTGACATACTTTCCTGCCCAACTTGTTGCTCTTTGGCTCCAGTATCACTTTGTATAGATAGTTTTGTAACACCCTGTTTAATAAGCACGAGAAGTTCAGCCAAACTATGGCACAGTTGGTGACCTGCATTCCCAACTGGTGTCGCGTTGCTCTCCACTACAGTACGCCGCGCCGCGCTCGGATCTTCCATGCTCACATGTAAGCGACGTCACATGTGGCTGATGAGACGACTCCAGCCACACTGTTCGACACAGATTCCAATAATGTTCATTTTAGGACATTCAGACTCATTGCATATCAGTAGAGACTACAGTACCGCCTCGACTCTGGATAATTTAGGACATTTCAGTTGCTGGCCACATTGGCCCTATCAGGAAAGTCTACAGACCGAGAAATATGAAACTTTACTATAGACAATTCTCAGAAAAGTTATCGCGATTTCCCATCTCTCCTCTATGAATACATGCTCCTCATTTTGCAGTTACATTAGAAAATAATAGAATAGAATAGGACTACCCCCTTTCCCTAGCTTCGAATCAACAGAAATGAGGAGAGCGTATACATTCATTGTAATCCAAATTGTTTGATACATGCGTATTAAATAATCTTCACTACACTTAGCTGCTATCACTATATTAAACATAACTAGATCTTAGAAATGTTTTATATCTTTTCAGGTTTCTTTTGTCCTAGATGTTAACTAATGTTATTACCGAGCTCGATAGCTGCAGTCGCTTAAGTGCGGCCAGTATCCAGTATTCGGGAGATAGTAGGTTTGACCCCACTGTCGGCAGCCCTGAAAATGGTTTTCCGTGGTTTCCCATTTTCACACCAGGCAAATGCTGGGGCTGTACCTTAATTAAGGCCACGGCCGATTCCTTCCCACTCCTAGACCTTTCCTGTCCTATCGTCGCCAAAAGACCTATCTGTGTCGGTGCGACGTAAATCAACTAGCAAAAAAAAATTAATGTTATTTATATTCTAGGACAAAAATATTGCATCCTACCCTTCAATATGTATTGCATAGACATTCATAAAAAGAGAACGAGCAAAAAGAAGAATGAATCCATGGTACTGTATATTCTCCCATTTAATATCTTACCCTCGTTAATTTTAAAAAATTACCAATACTTAATCCATCTCCCATGTGGATAAGAACCCTGTAGATACCCACGACAAACATTATATCTAAAGGTTCAATTGTTATGACAAAGGTGTACCTGCGAGGAACTTAGGCTCCATACAATACCATGTGCTCATTTTTCTTTTGACTGACTGCACATTAGTGCTTGTTTCATTTTCCTTTGACACATGCCTTTACAACACTAATTTTGCTATTCACTTTTTGCGCTCTATTCTTTGTTTAATGATTCGACAATATTGTAGAGATTTACGTCTCTCTTTATATTTTAGCTCTAGTTCCACTATCAAGCTGTTTGACTCTAAGTGAATCTCTCTGTCCATAGACTCAACCTAAGCTCACCGGACAAAAATGTTAGTCACTCCTGAAGAAATCTTTTTTTTTTTTTTTTGCTAGGGGCTTTACGTCGTACCGACACAGATAGATATTATGGCGACGATGGAATAGGAAACGCCTAGGAGTTGGAAGGAAGCAGCCGTGGCCTTAATTAAGGTACAGCCCCAGCATTTGCCTGGTGTGAAAATGGGAAACCACGGAAAACCATCTTCAGGGCTGCCGATAGTGGGATTCGAACCTACTATCTCCCGGATGCAAGCTCACAGCCGCGCGCCTCTACGCGCAAGGCCAACTCGCCCGGTGGAGAAATCATTACAGGCATCATTTAATACCGTTAAATCCACCAAATTGCGTGATGCTGATGTCGGCGTTTTACCCTGTGTTCCAATATATCCCACAGATTTTCGATGCGGTTCAAGTCAGCTGATATTTAAGGCCAATCGAGATGTAATAGGGTAGGGGTGTCTTCATGAAACCAGGCACATATGCGTCCAGCCCGATGAGCTTTGCTGTTGTCATGTTGAAAAAGCGGGATATCATTAGCATACTCATCATGCAGATGTTGACTGAAAGGCGAAACCTGGCCATCCAAAATGTTTAAATAAACATGCTGGTTCATGTTAGTGATCACCTTGGTAAGGGGACCCATCCATGATACGAAAAACATCCCAAAACATCAAGACTCACCTCAGGCTTGAACCTCACCTTACACACATCCAGGATGAAATGCTTCATTTGTCCTTCAGTGCACTCGACGACGTGCGTCATTGGATTACAGGCAAGAGCGTGATTAGTCAGACCACATTACGTTCCTCCAGTCAGCTACTGTCCACATTCGATGATTTCTAACCCATTGAAGACGCGCAGCTTTATGTACATATTTGAGCAATGGCCTCTTGCGAGGTGACGGACTCCAAATCTTCATTGCAGACATTTCCCGTCGCGATGTTCTCTCGCTAACAGGTTGTGATGGACCTTCATTCACTAACTGCAGCAATTCCTGTCGGGTTCGGAAGCAAAGTTGATTCATAAGCCGTGAAACGCGTCTTCGGTCCCTTTCCGTCAGGATCTTTTTCCGACAATAATTCAGACGTCGTGTTTCGTGGCCACGTGTAGTACACAACTGCTTGTAGACACGTTGAACAGTCCGCTGCGAAACACCAACAAATCCAGCAACTTCACGCACCGTATGACCATGGGCACGGCCAAACACGATAACCCCTTGTTGCCCCTCTGTCACCCCTTACATCTAGCCATGTTGACGTACACTGTCCGTGTGAAACATCAATGTCTCACTGCTTTATGCTCACATAGAGGCAGTGCGAGTGCGGTTTAGCACGGGACTCGTTCGCTGCGCACCGAGCTCGATAGCTGCAGTCGCTTAAGTGCGGCCAGTATCCAGTATTCGGGCGATAGTGGGTTCGAACCCCACTGTCGGCAGCCCTGAAGATGGTTTTTCCGTGGTTTCCCATTTTCACACCAGGAAAATGCTGGGACTGTACCTTAATTAATGCCACGGCCGCTTCCTTCCCAGCCCTCTTCTGTTCCATCGTCGGCATAAGACCTATGTGTGTCGGTGCGACGTAAAGCCAACAGCAAAAAGAAATAGCGTTCGTTGCGCGATCTGTACAGGCTTAACGATCCAACTCTGCGTGCGTGCTAGGGTGACCCGGTGAGTTTATATGCCTCTTCCGCTGTTTCTCTGAAACAACATGCAACATTCTTGTCATCTTTCTCCCTTGAAGCTTATTATTGTAGGGGAAATCCGGCTGAATACGTAGTATTAAGGCAAAATTGTTACATGATGAATTTGGATAATTAATATCAAAATAATATTTTTACATTGGCAAAACTGTTACTTATGTTATATACTGAGTAAATTGGCCATGTGGTTGAGGTAGCGTGGCAGTGATCTTTCATTCGGGAGATGGTGGGTTCGAATCACACCGTCGGCAGCCCTGAAGTGGTTTCCCATTAATTAAGACCACGGCCGCTACCTTCCCAAACCTATCCCTTTCCCATCCTTGAGTCGCGAAAGATTTCGATGTATTAATGCGACGTTAATCCAATAGCCAAAAATATATATTTATTTAGAACTTCTAAACTATATTATATTTAGCTTAATTGCAATTATGGTATTTCGGCTGAATCCGCAACAGTCGGATAATTTCGTAGTAGTTCGTGAATTTACTGCCAATAACACTACTTGAAAGTAGTAAGACATATTTTAGAAGTACTCACCTTTAAAGAGGCCCGTCTTCCAAACACAGTGAACAGGATAAGAACTGAATTTGCTTGTTACTACCAGCAAAGGGCTCTACTGCACTATTCACATACTTTATCATCACAGTACAAGCTGGGTCGCTATTTTTGCTAGTCGCTTAACGTTGCACTAACACATCGACGGTTTGCGGTGACGCAAGGCTGGGAAAGGGCTAGGACTGGGAAGTTAGCCGCCGTGGCCTTAAAGTACAGTCCAAGCATTTGCCTGGTGTGAAAATGGTAAACCATGGAAAAATCATCTTCAGGGCTGCTGACGGTGGGATTTGAACTGCCAGATGTTTAAAGGGCGTAGTAAGCCCTCACGCTGGGGTATATCCGCAATAAAGTTGTAAGGCAGATCCTGCGGATGTATTCAAGACTCCTCTCCATACCAATTAATCACCGCACTGCATTTCTTACTTACCTTTATGTATTTTCCATTCGTCATTGTTCATTTTTTGCTACTTTCATAGGATTTTAGATATGTTCCTTTGGCGTTACATTCTGACGTGATAATCTGTTTTTCACTATACATTTCACACTAGTAGTTACTTTCTTACTCAGCATCTATTCTTCATTACGAATCTCTTTATCTGAGCAGTCTCCCATTTCTGTTCTGTCCAGCATTCCTTTCACCTTGTTTACCCAGTAATCTTCGTGTAAATATGTAACTGATGTTGGAAAGGTAAGTTCAGTATTTCCCTCTCGTGTCCCTCTTTAACCATAGCCAATATTTGATTACCACTTTAGTTATACCTCTTTGTACGCCTATATCTTCACATTGAATTCAAACTCCACTTTTCGCTGTGCCTCCGACAGCCCTGTATCTATTTTCTAGAATTTGTTAACTGTTACTACTCGTTCAATGCTGCCTTCTTCAATGACCCATATTCCTGTCCCATACAGTGCCATGAATTTTACTAGAGTATTTAGAATGTTTTTCTGCAGCTTATAGTCGATATTTGGCATTTTCCTCTCCAAAATTCTCGTACTGGAAACGACGGCCAATCCTTTTTAGTTGATGGATATATATATATATACATTTATTTATTTATTTATTTATTTATTAGATACAGCCGATGGAGGGCCATTTAAACTAATATTTAAACAAATGTAAATAAATATAACAAGGTAACAATCGGGATAAACAACAATATTAAGTATCAACAGTAAATTAACAACATGAAAGAATGGTGTACGGCTTTTAGTGCCGGGAGTGTCCGAAATTAACAAGAATGGCAAAGATAACTGGGTTGTATAGGGAACTACGTTAGAAGAGTATTGCATTCGGTATAGCCATGGATTATTTTATGTAAGCAACAAACTTCGCAGAACTGTAAACGGCTTCTCAGGTTAAGTATACTCAGAGAGTTCAAGATATTAGATTTAGTTGTGTTCCTAAAAACAGGATTGCGGGTCTCAACAATTAAAGTGAAAAAGTTAAAAATACTATTAGTTGAGATATGTTTGTCATAGCAGATGAAGACCGTGTAGGGAAACAAAGGTCAATAATGGGGAGAATATAGGAGACGAAGCATAATTTTAAGACGTTAATATAATTAATTTTCGTTGAGCTGTAAAGAATGCCCGGGATTTTATTGACTCGATATGAGCAGAGAAAGTCAGTTTACAGTCAAATATAACACCTGGGTCTCTGACCTGAGAAGCCGATTGCAGTGTATTTCCCTGGATGGTATACGCAGTGTTCGTTCCTTGCTTTGGCATTGTAAAGGATATTGTGTTACACTTGTTAACATTGGGAGAAATTCCATTTCTTAAACCAGTCGCTACACGAATTGAGAACTGTTTGTAATTCATAACAATCAACAGGCCTTAGGATCTTCAGGTCATCGGCTTGTATAAGGTGGGAACGCTGGCTGTTTTGAGCGTAAAGAATAATGTCATCGACACAGAGAATAGAATAGGAGTCCAAGAATACTGCCCCGAGATACACCTGATAACACAGATAACCACGATGAGGCAGAGTCAGGGAGTGCCACTCTTTGTTTCCTGTCGGAGAGGAAACTACTGTAGTTATCAATGATGATGATGATGATGATGATGATCCTTGTTGTTTAAAGGGGCCTAATATCGAGGTCATCAGCCCCTAATGGTACGAAATGAAATAACAAAAAGTTCAAATTCATCCACTGACCAAAATGAAATAAAAAATGTCATGAAGAATGAATGGATGGACATGAACCCAACAAAAAAAACAAACAAAAAAACAGTGGATCAGACTCAAGAAAAGATCGTAAATAATAGTATTACTGACCAAGGGACCACTTATAAAGCACAATGATGCTTGATGTCTAACGGGGTGCAAAATCCACGTCTAAGGCCCCACAGTATGGTACATGTCGCTAGTAAAGTAGAACCATGGTATTTGCCATGTTGGGGTACTAATCAAAAGTAGCGAAGACTCACGGTGTTCCACACAAGATGGTACTACTCACCAGTATTGTACTTCGTACAGGTACCGCAGACCTATGGTGTTTCTCACACAATGGCGCTACTCATAGCCAACGCAAACCGATGAGGTTCCTCACCTAGGTGTACTAACCACAGGGACTCGCACTATCCCGTGGTGTTCCTCACATAGTGGGTACTAATCACAGGCAACGCTGACCCACGGTGTCGCTCATATAGTGGTACAACTCACAGGCTACGCACAGACCCGCGGTGTTGCTCACATGGGTACGACTCACGGGTATTGGAAACCCCCCAGGCCAGCCTCTTTACTGCTATTAATCACAAACCTATTTCGTACCTAGTTTAGTGGTAGTACTCCCAACAGGCAACTCATGGTGTTCCCCGCGTGATGGTACGAATCAAAAGTAGTTTCATGGTTCTAAATCAATCATCCCTTGGTCGCCCCTTTTAGTCGCCTCTCACGACAGGCAGGGGATACCGTGGGTGTATTATTCGGCTGCGTCCCACACCCGCAGGGGGTAGAGAGAGAAAAAAGGAAGAAGAAACGAGGGATCCGTCACTTCGAAAAATGAAGTAACGGACGAAGAAAGGCAAGCGCCACGAAGGGCGTGAAAATGAAAGACTCCCTAGGCCTCGAATGCTCTAATACCGTCGGGGTCGGGGTCGGGAAAGAACAAGAGTTGACCAAGGGAGGTCGGATAGGATAGACGAAAGTGAGGAGCCTGTCACAAGTAAGTGGAAGTAATGCCAAGACTCAGCTAAGGGCCCCGTGGTCGCCAATCCACACTCCCCCCAAGTTGAGAGCCCCTTGGGCCCCTTTTAGTGGCCTCTTACGACAGGCAGGGGATACCACGGGTATATAGTTATCAATGAAAAGACTGGGCCATGGACATTAAATGTGGTAGCGAACTTATGAAAAAGAAGCGGGTCATCCACAGAGTCGAATGCTTTGGCCACATCTATATAGATTACATCTGGCTGAGATTTATTTTCTATTGCTGAAATGATGTGGTCATGGAGAACTGGCGTAAAATCCGTGTTGTTCTTCTGAGAGTTACGACAGTGTGAAAAAAGGAGTCGATGGTGGATTATTCTTTCAGGGACAGACGATAGTATTGGGAAGATAGATATTGGGCTGTATGATGAAATATCGTGTTTGTTGCCAGATCTGAAAATAGGTGTGATATTAGCTTGTTTCCGACTGTCGGACAATGTACGAGAAGCCATGCCTAAGTTTAAAATTACAGATATCGGTGCACAAAGAGCTACTGAAGTATTTTCGAGGAATATAGAACTAATATCATTGAGTCCGGTGGAGCGGTTTGTTGGGAGGCTATTGAAAATATTTTGAACTTCGTTAGGGGTCGTTGACATTTGTGACAATGAGCAACTGCAAACACTATTGGTCTGTTGTTGTTCGGTGATAAGTGCGGGAGGGGTAAAGGTAGAGTGAAGGTACTCATTGAATTTTCAAGAACTTAATTAATTTGGGATATCATCACTGTGTAGTTTTAGAATGTGGTATTCGGGGCGACTGTCTACGGGTTGAAATGAGGATCCAAGTATTTTTAGAGTTGTTTCTAAGGTTTCCAGTTATAGAAGTAATGTGCCGTTTGTAGTCATTCTTAAGATGTGATTTTCAAATATTCTTAAGGTATTTAAAAGCATTGTACGTGTGCGGATTGGGAATAGACTTCCAAAGTGACTACGCACGGTTTTGTTCTTACAGTTTAGTTTCGGCGCTCAGTCAGGGGGGATATTGTGTGATCTGGGTTTGGAGAAAGGTACGTGCTGTTTAATTGTGATACATATCAAATTCTCAAAAATGGAAACCGCGCAGTTGACGTCACATTCAGCTGGTAACCAGCGCCAAGGGAGAAATTACAAGTCCTGATTGACAGCTTGCCATTCTACATTACTCCATAGAGGAATTGCTTGCCTTGCAGCCTTTAGGCTACGTCCACACCGTAGGTGGCTTGCTAGGTGCTTAGTGCTTGGGTGGTCGCCTGTGATTACATAGTGCTTAGATGCGTACTGGCCACACTAACATTAGACGCGTATTAGTCCCTGTTTGCTCAATAAACAGTGTACATCAAAATGTCTTTCAAAGTTAAGAAGAAAAATACTTCTGTCTTTTTTAATTTCGTGTGGCTATTTCTAGCCGAGTGCAGCCCTTGTAAGGCAGACCCTTCGATGAGGGTGGGCTGCATCTGCTATGTGTAGGTAACTGCGTGTTATTGTGGTGGAAGATGGTGTTATGTGTGGTGTGTGAGTTGCAGGGATGTTGGGGACAGCACAAACACCCAGTGCCCGGGCCATTGGAATTAACCAGTGAAGATTAAAATCCCCGACCCGGCCGGGAATCGAACCCGGGACCCCCTGAACCGAAGGCCAGTACGCTGACCATTCAGCCAACGAGTCGGACATACTTCTGTCTGAAAATACTTCTTCAAAGTATGTTTTGTTATCTCAACAAACGTGTTGGGTGCATGATAATCACTCTTTGGTAATACATGGGGAGTTTAATGTTCTATAAGAATAGTTGTGGAAGTATGAAGATAAATTCTGTGAGTATTTGAGAATGAACACAAACACGTTCGATATTCTGCTTACTAAACTAAAGGAAAGTTTGCAAAAGGAGGATACTAATTACAGATCATGCATATCACCTGAGGAACTTTTTTTTGCTATCTGCTTTACGTCTTACCGACTCAGATAGGTATTACGGCGACGATGGGATAGGAAAGGTGACGCAATCGAACCTGTCCAGAAATATGTGCTATATCATTTCCACCCCGCACGAAATGTAGAGTGATCACTGATCACACTGCACTCATGTCACGTCTGTTCACGTCGGCTGACGTCATTGTGGCGTAGATTCTGGTGACACCGCTCCTCACGCGAAGCACAATTTTCTGCTCTAGCGCACATCTGGCGACGTAAGGTGTGAATAGAAGCAGAAAAATGTTAAGTGAATTGGTGTGATACGTGTGAATCTCTGTGATATAGGTAAGGG